>NC_090055.1:1535363-1550849 GCF_038355195.1 Osmerus mordax
CCACCCCAACACCATCTAAAACCACCTCAACACCATCTAACACCTTCTCAACACAACCACCCCAACACCATATCAACACCGCCTCACCTCAAAACCATCTCCACCCCTCCACCCCGACCTGACCCGGTGTGTCTCTGCGTGGTTGTAACGCCTGTCCGCCTGCCCCCCGCAGAGCGTCTGAAGCGGGAAGAGCAGGGCCGGCTGGAGCAGGAGAAGTGGAGGAGGAGGATGGGAGGGGGAGGCTCAGGAGGCCCAGGAGCAGCTCTCTGACCTGGGGCCTGCTGGCCGCAGAGCTGAGGGGGGAGTCTGGCCCAGAAGGGAGAAGGAGATCACCACTCTGCAGGGCCGGTGAGACACACACACACACACACAAGCAGTTAAACACACTCTCTCACACACACAGGCAGATGTCGATAAACACACACACACTCTCTCATACACACACACACAAGCACATGCGGATAGTTGCCAGGTGTCCCTTGAAAAATAGATTTTTAATCTCAATGGGACTCTCCTGGTAAAATAAAGGTAAAAATAAAGATAAACACACACACACACACACACACAAGCTCAAACCGTCCCCTCTCACACACACTGCATGATTTTGACAGGAGAACATGGACTGATCCACTACATAACAACAAGAGTGATGTGTTCATGTGAACGTCCTCTCCCTTTCCCCCCCCGTCTCCCTCTCCCCTTCCCCCCCGTCTCCTCTCCCTCTCCCTTCCCCCCCTGTCTCCCTCTCCCTCTCCCTTCCCCCCCCTGTCTCCTCTCCCTCTCCCTTCCCCCCCTGTCTCCTCTCCCTCTCCCCTTCCCCCCCTGTCTCCTCTCCCTCTCCCTTCCCCCCCTGTCTCCTCTCCCTCTCCCCTTCCCCCCCTGTCTCCTCTCCCTCTCCCTTCCCCCCCTGTCTCCTCTCCCTCTCCCCTTCCCCCCCTGTGTCCTCTCCCTCTCCCTTCCCCCCCTGTCTCCCTCTCCCTTCCCCCCCCTGTCTCCTCTCCCTCTCGTTTTCCCCCCGTGTCTCGCCCTCCCTCCCGCCCCCCTCCAGGCTGGAGGAGGAGGGGCGCTCGGCGTGCGGAGGCCCAGAGGGCGCTGCGGGAGGCCATGTCTCAGGTGTCGGAGCTGAAGGAGGAGGTGGAGAACGAGCGAGGGATGAGAGAGCGGGCGGAGAAACAGAGACGGGACCTGGGGGAGGGAGCTAGAGGCTCTCAGGACGGAGCTGGAGGACACGCTGGACACCACCGCCGCACAGCAGGAGCTCAGGTGTGTGTGTGTGTGTTACGTACTGTCACATGACAGGCAGTTCCTGTGTAGCTTCAGAGCCGTACTAAGCCTGTGTGTGTGTGTGGTGTGTGTGTGGTGTGTGTGTCAGATGGCTGAGCGGTTAGGGAATCGGGCTATTACTCAGAAGGTTGCCGGTTCGATTCCGGGCCGTGAAAAAATGACCGCTGTGTCCTTGGGCAAAGCACTTCACCCTACTCGCCTCTGGGGAATGTCCCTGTACTTACTTTAAGTCGCTCTGGATAAGAGCGTCTGCTAAATGATTAAATGTGTGTGTGTGTGTGTAGATCTCGCAGGGAGGCGGAGCTTGGAGAGCTGCAGAGGTGTGTGGAGGAGGAGACGAGGCGTCACGAGGTGCAGCTGTCTGATCTCAGGGTCAAACACTGTAATGCCATAGACAACCTGCAGGAGCAGCTGGACAACAGCAAGAGGGTGAGACACACAGCAACACAACCACTCTCACACCCACACACAGCATTTAGTCTCTCTCACACACACACTTTCAGGGCTCGCACACCTGTGTGTACCCACACAACGCACACATTCAGTGAATACGCTCTCAAACACACACACACACACTGTAAGTACACACTCACTCCCAGGTGTGTACACACACACACACACAGTTGTGGGTTTGCTGAGTGCTGCTGTGTGTCCTCCAGGCACGCCAGTCCCTGGAGAAGGCCAAGACGGTGCTGGAGGAGGAGAGGCTGAACCTGTCGTCCGAGCTCAAGGCCCTGCAGGGGGGCCGCCTGGAGAGCGAGAGGGGCCGCAAGAGGGCCGAGGGCCAGCTGCAGGAGCTGACCGCACGCCTGGCCCAGGCCGACAGGGAGAGGGAGGAGAGGGGAGGAGCGCCTGCACAAACTACAGGTGAGGAGAGGGAGGGAGGTCAGAGTATGCCTCAGTGAACAGTGTGACTTGAATCAAAAGGGGGGTTTTTATAGCGATAATGTGAATGACTCCTTCTCTCTGTCTTGCAGTCTGAGATTGAGTCCATCTCCAGCTCTCTGACCTCCTCTGACTCCAAGTCCCTCCGCCTCGGCAAGGAGGTCAGCACCCTGGAGACCCAGCTGCACGACGCGCAGGTAACACACACACACACACACACACACGTACACACACACAACCCCCCTCCTCTCCTCATGCCGTCCTCTCCTCATGCCCTCATCTTCCTCACCTCAGGAGCTGCTACAGGATGAGACCCGTCAGAAGCTGGCGCTGGGCTCGCGGGTGCGGGCGCTGGAGGAGGAGAGGAACGGCCTGATGGAGCGGGGTGGAGGAGGAGGAGGAGAGAGCCAAGGAGCTGACTCGTCAGATCCAGACTCTCACTCAGCAGGTAGAGCGGCTTCAAGCTAGCCCAAATCGCTAGCTAACTAGCTACCTTGCTAACTAGCAAGACTAGCAAGATAGCTAACTCGCTAACTAACTAGCCTCCCCCCCCCCCCCTTCCAGCTGGCGGGAGCTTCGTAAGCAGTCGGAGGAGGTGAGCGCAGGCGGTGGAGGCGGGGGAGGAGGCACGCAGGAAGCTGCAGCGGGAGCTGGACAGCGGCGTGCAGCGGGGAGCGGCAGAAGGAGGAGGGAGAAGGAGCGTCTGGAGAGGCAGAGGGAGCGTCTGAGGGAGGAGATCGAGGACATGACGCTGGCGCTGCAGAGAGAGAGGCAGAACTGCAGCGCTCTGGAGAAGAGGCAGAAGAAGTTCGACCAGGTAGAGTTCAAAGGTTAAAAAAGTCACAAGGGGGGGGTGGGGGGGGGGGGGGAGAGACACTCAAGCTCTGAAACTGTGCCCCCCACAGGAGGGGAGGGGGGGCGTCACAAGACCACGTCGAATCTCCTCCACGGTCTCTCTGCTAAGCACTTCCATGCTGAGAGATTTGACCTTGACCTTTGCCCCCCTCCCACCTCTGCCCCTCAGTGCCTGGCGGAGGAGAAGGCTGTGAGCGCCAGGCTGGCGGAGGAGAGAGACCGGGCCGAGGCAGACAGCCGGGACAAGGAGACCCGCTCCCTCGCCCTGGCACGAGCACTGCAGGTACAGTACAGCCTGGAGAGCATGCCTGGTTAGAGGTGTGTTACACAGTACACAGGGTTCATCAGAGGGGCTGAGTTAATGTCCCTGCTTGTAAGTATCTTGTATTTTGAAACTTTCTTTTCATCCATTGGTTGTCTGTAGGAGGCTCAGGACCAGAGGGAGGAGCTAGAGAGAGCCAATAAGCAGCTACGTCTGGACATGGAGCAGCTGGTCAACCAGCAAGACGACGTGGGGAAGAACGTACGACTGCTTCTGTCTGCCTGCCTGCCTGCCTGTCTGTCTGTCTCTGTCTGTCTCTCTGTCTGTCTCTTTCCATCCCTCCCTCTGATATTCTTAATCAGTTTTCATCCTCTCCTTTGCATCAGGTGCACGAGTTGGAGCGTTCCCCGCCGGGCCCTGGAGACGGAGGCCCAGTCTCTGCGCGTCCAGACCCAGGAGCTGGAGGAGGAGCTGGGGGAGGCCGAGAACTCGAGGCTGAGGCTTGAGGTCACCCTGCAGGCCCTCAGGGCTCAGTTTGAGAGAGAGATCAGCACCAAGGAGGAGAAGGGAGAGGAGAAGAGGCGGGGCCTCAGCAAACAGGTGTGGCAGCAGACAGGAAGATAAACGGCGGAATTTTGATTTTAAAATAAGATCTCACGAGCGTTTAGTTGTACAGTTTAAGTCATGTAACTGTCTCCTCTTCTCCCCTCTCCTCTCCCTCTTCATCCTCCTCCCTCCTCTCATCCTCCCTCCCCCTCTCATCCTCCCTCCCCCTCCTCCCCCCTCCTCTCCCCCTCCCCCCCCTCCTCTCCCTCCTCCCCCCTCTCATTCTCCTCCCTCTCTCATCCTCCTCCCCTCTCATCCTTCTCTTCCTCATCCTCCCTCCCCCTCCTCCCCCTCCTCTCCCCTCCCCCCCTCCTCTCCCTCCTCCCCCTCTCATTCTCCTCCCTCCCTCATCCTCCTCCCCCTCTCATCCTCCTCCCCCTCTCATCCTACTCCCCCTCTCATCCTCCCTCCCCCCCTCCATCCTCCTCCCCCTCTCATCCTCCTCCCTCCCTCATCCTCCTCCCCTCTCATCCTCCTCCCTCCTCCCCCTCTCATCCTCCTCCCCCTCTCCCCTCCCCCCCTCCTCTCCCCTCCTCCCCCCTCATTCCTCCTCCTCTCCCTCTCATCCTCCTCTCCCTCTCATCCTCCCTCCCCCTCCTCTCCCATCCCCCCCTCCTCCCCCTCCTCCCCCTCTCCCAGGTGAGAGAGCTGGAGACCTTGCTGGAGGAGGAGAGGAGCCAGCGCTCTCAGGCCATGTCCGTCAAGAAGCTAGCTGAGGCGGAGCTTCAGGAGGCGGAAAGCCCATGTGGAGACAGCCAATCGCGGCAGGGAGGAGGGGCTTAGGCAGCCTGCGTCGAATGCAGGTAAAGAAAGAAAATCAGGGTTTGTTTAGTTATTAGTTACCCTACAGTTTGGGGGAAGGATGTCAAGAACACTTGCTTGTTGTCTCAGGCTCAGGTGAAAGAACTTGTCCGGGAGCTGGACGAGACGAAGCTAGGTCGCGACGAAATCATCGCCCAATCAAAAGACAGCGAGAAGCGTTTGCAGACACTGAGGCCGAGCTTCTGCAACTCACAGAGGTTTGTGTGTATGTGTGTTGTGTGAGTGGTGTTGGTTGTGTGGTGTGTGTGGCTGAGTTGCTGTGTTTAGAAGCTGTTTGTATTACACACACAAGAATCTCACAGTTTCTGTGGATGAGGTTGACAAAAAAAGAAATCGAAAAAAGTTTCTAATGAAAAAAAATTATAATAATTGGGTAATGTGTGTGAAAGAAAAGTTTAGAAAATCATTTGTTTTTGAAAGGTTGAAAAAAAAAAAAAACATATCCTCTAACTTGAGTGAAAAAGTGTAGTCAGCACTTCAACCAATATTTAAATTTTTTTGTATTTACTTCTACTTTAAGGATGTGTGTTCTTTTGTGATCTCTGCTCTGTGTGTAGGACATGTCTGTTTCTGAGCGGCTACGGAGGCAGGCCCAGCAGGGAGAGAGACGAGATGGCCGACGAGATCGTCAACAACTCCGCTGGAAAGTCAGTATTTCCACAACTTGGAGTGTGTGTCTGTTTTGTCTGTGTGTGTTGTTTGTGTCTCACAGGGCGAAATCATATCTGTGCGACCTCAACATATATTTGGAAGCATTTCATATAACGTGCAAATAATAGTTATGGTTCGACCGGTTTGAAAACCAAAAAGGCTGACTGATTGGCTATATGCACACAAGTGATACTCTTAGCCCTAAACTCAGATAGTATGGTTTTTCAACGACCGATCACAGGTCGGCCTCACTGAGATATCTCCCATTTTCAGAATTCACGTAACAGAAATCTAACTAAGCTGCGCACAATTTCAAGAGCTGAAAAGCATTTTCGGCGGGTGCTACCAAGTGAAATAGTTCATTTGGAGCCCTGTCTCACCATGTCTGTTCTGCGCATGCGTGTGATTTCAGGACTGCCCTGTCTGATGAGAAGAGGAGGCTGGAGGCCCGGATCACCCAGCTGGAGGAGGAGCTGGAGGAGGAGCAGGGGAACGCTGAGCTCATCGCTGAGAGGCACAGGAAGACCACACTGCAGGTACACACACACAACACACACACAGCACACAGCAGGTACACACACACAATACACACACACACCATACACACTACACTGCAGGTACACACACACCACACAACACACACACACCACACAGCAAAGACACAGGTGTATCACACCTACACATGCACACACACGCTCAGAAACGCTTGGGTCCGCCCTGCAGGTGGAGACCATGACGGTGCAGCTGCAGGGCGAGCGCACGCTGACCCAGAAGGCCGAGGGGGGCCCGGGAGCAGCTGGAGAAGCAGAACAAGGACCTGAAGTCTCGTCTGGGGGAGATGGAGGGGGCTGTGAGGGGCAAGCACAGGCTCAGTGTCGCCGCCCTGGAGGCCAAGATAGACACCATGGAAGAGCAGCTGGAGCAGGAGAGACAGTGAGAGACACATGTCTACACACACACACACACACGTCCAGCTTCCACACCTCCTCTCTTCTTCTTCAGTGTCTCTCTGTGTGTCTGAGCTTCCCCCTTCCCCCTGCAGGGAGAGAGCTATAGCCAACAAGCTGGTGCGCAAGACGGAGAAGAAGCTGAAAGAGGTGATGATGCAGGCGGATGACGAGAGGAGACATGCAGACCAGTACAGAGAACAGGTACACCCTCCACGGCACACGCCTGGCTCTGCCAGCAGGGGGCAGCGCAGAACACTCAACCACCTCTGAGCTTAAACAATTAGAGACAGCCTTTATCCCCAGTACAGACCAGTAAAGAACCAGACAGGACCACACAGACCTGTGTGCGTTGGCAACCACAGAGTTGGTGTTGTATGGCTAAGCTCTGGAGCACAGTAGGGGTCGAGATGAAGTTATCATCCCAAATATGAGAGCTTTTTGCTGTGTGCTCCATCCAGCCTAATTCTAATCCAACTCAGGCATCTGTTTGGGGGCAAGGTAGGGGTTATGTTCCTCTCCCAGAATAATCTCTCATTTTTGGGAGAGGATGAGGGGTTGGGATCCCAAAACCAGAAGTCCTCTAAAATCATTTAATCCTCCTGATCCCTGTTACACCCCCTGTTCTGATCTTAATCCACCCCTCTCTTTCCATCTCCGCCCTGCTCTCTCCTGCCCTCACCCCCCCCCCCACACACACTCATCCACCCCACCCTCCCTCCTCCTCCACTATCACTCCACCCTCCACACCCACACCTCCCGTCCCCACCCTCCTCCCGTCAGTTGGACAAGTCCCTGGGTCGTCTGCGGCAGCTGAAGAGACAGCTGGAGGAGGTGGAGGAGGAGAACTCGCGCTCCAACGCCCAGAGGAGGAAGCTGCAGCGGGAGCTGGAGGAGATGACAGACAGCGGCCAGAGCATGACCCGGGAGATCACCGCTCTGCGCAGCCAGCTCAGGTACACCCCGCAGCTGTGTGTGTGTGTGTGTGTGTGTGAGAGTGAGAGAGATGGAGAGATTTGAGAGTACCATTCAGAGTGCTGACATGTTCGACAAATCGTGTTTCGATTTCCGTTATCATGTCTGTTTTTTGTTTTTTCTGTTGTTATTCCGTCCGTCCGTCATCTAACCCTCACACACTGTCCATCTGTCTGTCTGCACACCTCCAATCAGCATCCCCGAATGGAAGCCAGATAAGTAGGTCGCCCTGTGTGTTTCTGTGTGTCTTTAAGGTCACTTTAGAGACTCTTCATCTCAATCATGCTGTCTGGAAGAGAGCTGTGTTGAAATCTGGACCATCAGACTAGTGTTTGGCATGATTTAACCTTGGTACTGCATTTTAATGTGTGTGTGATTTATGTGATCAATCAGTCTTAGTTTGGACAGTTAGTTAGTAAACTATGTTTATAGGAATCTAGTTACTAACTGTCGATTTGAAAACCCCTGCTAGAAAGTATTACTCTCCCTGGAAAATATAGTAAAGAGAGGGTAATATTGACATACGAGATTTTAGATTCTCTCTCACTTCCTCTCTCTCTCTCTCTCTCTCTCTCTCTCTCTCTCTCTCTCTCTCTCTCTCTCTCTCTCTCTCTCTCTCTCTCTCCCTCTCTCTCTCTCTCCCTCTCTCTCTCTCTCTCTCTCTCTCTCTCTCTCTCTCTCTCTCTCTCTCTGCATCCTGTCCTGCTCCCTCCATCCAGGCGTGCTCCGTTGCCCTTGGCGATGCGTTCAGGACGGCGAGCGTTGGTTGACGACCTCTCGTTAGAGAACTCCGATTCAGAAGACCCCCCGGCCTCCCCTACGCCGTCCTCCGACCCCCCGGGGACCCCCACCCCCACCTCAGAGAACAGCCTCGGGCCTCCCCCACCCTACACCCTTAACAACACGGAGTGACACACACATACACACACACACACACACACACACACTGAAACACAAATACCCTGCCCTCCTGAAGCCTTAACAGCACTGAATGACAGGTGAAGGAGAGACACACACACACACACACAAAAGCAAGATTTCTCTTCTGGAGGGGAGGAGAATCAGGACTGATCAGGCTGGAGTTCCGCCTGACTGACAGTTACGTACACTAGTGTAGGAGCTTGCATCTCTGGGGAGACATCAGCTCCCAGAAACCGGTGCAGAAACGTCATTTATATCAACATAGCCGTGTGCTAGTCTCATGATGCTGTATCGTGCTTAAATGGCAGAAACTAAATGGCTGCCACACCTCATTGCAGCTCAACCAAGTCGCTCTGGATAAGAGCGTCTGCTAAAATGACTAAATGTCAATCAATGTAAAGCCATGTTTAACTCTATGAGGAGAAGGGTCAGCATTTGTACATTCTACCTGATTACACATAGGGCTGCCAGAATGGAAAATCATAGTTACATTGGCTCCGTTTCCCTCAAAGGGTTAAAGACCCTGTGACTGCATGTGTGAGGTGACATTCTGCCAGTCTACAGGTACACACCGGTCACAGTGTTCAGACCGGTGGCAGTGTGTGTGTTTCTGTGAGTCAATCATTCGTTGACTCCGCTACGGTGAGAGAAAACGTATCTCTATTTTAATATACTGTACGCTTGAGAGAGAGAAAATTAACTTGAATTTCAGAATTTTCTGCTCTCTCACTGAATTTGAAACCAAACTTTCCAACCATGTCCTGATCTGTGTGTGCAAGTCGTCCGACACATCAGACACTACAGAGAGAAACGACCTGCTGGAAACATCCTTGATGTTGGAAGTGCAACCAACCCCAGCGTATCCTCTCATAGAAACATACTGACGCCAGGCTCCTAGTCGTCCTTAAGATCAGATCTAGGATCAGGATTACTGGTGTTCTGTTACCATGTCCCTTATAGAGCAGGACGGCTGCCCTGACCAGAGAACAGCGTCAAGAGGGCAGCGTGGTCCTAAGTTCCTCCTGCACATTTATACAGTCAGTCTTATGATTACAATACAATAACTCGTATCCTATTTTCAATATTGCTGGTCATGTGAGTATTCACTCTAGACTGATACGGTTGCTTGGTTACTGCAGAATGCTGCTGATCGGCTCCAGCGCTAGGCTCTGCGTCCAGGTCAAGTCTGCAGACAGGAGTCAAGCTTTTCCAACAATTAGTGTAGATCGTTAGATTAGATACATAAGCAGTAGTGTACTGGGTAGTTTCTTTAATTAAATTCTTAGTATATAGCTTCTTTAACGTATTTACAAGCAGTTGAATTCATGTAATCTAAGCCAACCTAAATACAGAATGAACATAAACACATGAAGTTATTTATTGCTGTTATTATTTCTTTTTATTATTATTGACCGGTGATGTGCAGACATCATTGATTATTATTGATACTTGTGCGTTTGGCCCTTATCAGAATTAGTTTTTATTGCCATGTAAGTTTAAACAAACTTATGTGGAGGAAAATGAACTATGGTCTTGAAATCTGACCCAAGTCTTGTCCTGTGTCTTGAGAACAGTGTAGAGTTGACCCAGATGAGATTGGCCTGTTTGTCTGTGAGCTGTGTGACCCCAGCTTGGGGTATTTGTGGGGTATTTGTACTCTGTCATTGCTGGTGTGTACTGGAATATCTTTGCTCCTTTGCTCTGTCACTTGGGCTTGTTTGGTTTGGAATCTGTACTGGGGAAACAAACTCAAATTTAAGTCAGATGATAGTTGTAATTAGCTATGGAGCTAGAAATGACCTTTTTCGCAAAACAGGAACATTTCTGATCGTGGATTTCTTTGAAAATCCAATTCCTTTCATCGTTCTCAACATATCATACATAATTATCTTTTTTTTTTATTGAACAGACATATTGTACATTGTAATATTGTTTTTTATTGATTAACTATGTAAAATATTTATCAAACAAAGCTTTCGTTTTTAACCAAACGGTGGGCATAAGGATGAGAAAAGGGAATTAGTTTAGTAAAATACATGTAGAATAGAATAGATAAGACCGAAGGAGAGAAGTTCAGGACATTTGTCAATTTACCTCTGATCTGTTCTTTAAAAGTTTCAGAAAAATACATTCTGGTTCTTTCTCCCCATCATTCCTGCATTAGATTGTTCAATGACAATTGAGCACAAGTTAGTAAATTTAACTAATGGCGTAGGAAAGTTTTTAGATTTGTCTCACAACGAAAGCTGTGAAGGTTGAAATGTTCAAAATATAAACATAGTCTTGAGTGAAATGTGGATCACAAACTGATATAAGGAAATGGTTCATTTGAAGTGTCCTGATGTTAAACACTTATGTTCTCAGAGGTATGTCAGTTTTAAAGGTTATCAATGTGTACTACTGTCCTGTCTGTAAACATGTCATCTCTCTGAGTCTAGAATAGACACTGCCTTACAAACCCTCACTTGTTATGGTCCCCAGTTTCCCTGCATCTCTATAGCATGATTCATGTTTTTGTTCATAATCCAGTATGTGAAGGTGTTTAGTGTGTGTCTGATTTGCGACAAGCGTTCCCAGGCACCTGCTTGCCTGGTACAGCTCGACTTTGTAGACACACAAACACAGTTCCCTGTCACATGGACGCGGGTGTTTCTCTGTGGTAGAGAATTTGTCTGCATCAAGGAGTTACAGGTTCGAATTCCCCCCCCTCCTAAATGAACACATTATTATTATGAATGCTAGATGAACATTTTTCTATTGAGCAAAAGTTTAATTCATGATTTAGAAAAAGACTGGTGGTAAAATGCCAAGTTAACAGACTTAGTAGTCTCGGTATTCACCACTCGTTACATAAGAGAAGATTAAATCATTTGTAATCACCATGTTCTGGGTCATGATATGGATCTCTCCCTCCCTGGTGGGCTCATCAGAACCGAGGGTGAGAGGGCCCGGGGGTGAGACAGCTTGAGGGTGAGACAGCTTGAGGGTGAGACGGCTCGAGGGTGAGACGGCCCGGGGGTGAGACAGCTTGAGGGTGAGACAGCTTGAGGGTGAGACGGCTCGAGGGTGAGACGGCCCGGGGGTGAGACATCTTGAGGGTGAGACAGCTTGAGGGTGAGACGGCTCGAGGGTGAGACGGCCCGGGGGTGAGACATCTTGAGGGTGAGACAGCTTGAGGGTGAAACTGCCCGGGGGTGAGACGGCCCGGGGGTGAGACAGCCCGAGGGTGAGACAGCTTGAGGGTGAGACAGCTTGAGGGTGAGACGGCTCGAGGGTGAGACGGCCCGGGGGTGAGACAGCCCGAGGGTGAGACGCCCCGAGGATGAGACAGCCCGAGGGATACCCTTGTTCAAGAGCATCAAACAACCTTTTTTAAATGATTCCAGACATAACAGAACAATATTGCTTCTGCATCTTTACAGTAGTTCCCAGGTCCAGCTCCACAATGAGCTCCTATTTGATTTGCCAATGCTAGATTATTTTAGCAGTAGTAACATTTAACTTAATCTGGCCAGGGGTTATTTGGGTTGAGAATGGGTTGAATTTGTGTATGACTACTGAACACCAACATATATTTAGTCCTTCGTGACAGCTTTTCTTTGTCTTTTATGTGTTTTATTTTCCTGAAGGGAATGTTTGAAGCGATCTATATGAAGGGGTGGTTTTCTAAGTTCCTGGCTACACTGCACTTTATCCGCCACTAGAGAGAGCTACACAGACAGATCATCGGCTGTTGTGTCAGTCTTAGTTTAGTCCTTGTTTAATTTGAATCAGATGTCAACTAAGCAGATGTTAAGAAAGAAATCATGTATTTTGTTGCTCTGTTTTCACATATGAACATTTAGAAAAAGTAGTCATAAAGCCTGTTGTAAAGATGTGGTATTCAGGAGATTTACAAACAGCACAGACTCACAAGGCTGTTGGTGTTTCGGAGAAGCAAGACTGGTGCTCTCAAAGGTGTTTTTTTGTGTGTTTCTTTTTGGTTCATGGCTTCTGTGGAACTTGGAACATTTTGGAAATGTGTGGTTTATGAGCCTTTTATGTTTATGATGCTGTAATTATAAAAGACTTCTGATTGGGGTTAATGTTAATATATGTCGTTGGTTTTGATCTCTGTGTGGCTCAATGTTTTTGTACTCCCAGACACACAACCACTCACACTCACTTCATCTCAAGAAGATCAACATTTATGCTCACATCGTGGCCATTAATAGACATCATATACATTTATTAGATGTCATTAAACATTTTATGTTTGTTTTTTGGTGTCATTACATAAGGAACACTGTCGACGTCAACAATACCAACATTGTCAAATGTAAACAAAACACAATTTATAAACAGTTCAGCTGAAGCCCATTTGACCCTAACCCCCAAAGCTTTATACAAGATGTCTCAATATACAGTACCTCCACATGGAGACGTCGATTGAATTTAAACAAAATTTACATTCATTGACACTGATAGGCTCCCGAGAGACCCCCTGATAGGCTCCCGAGAGACCCCCTGATAGGCTCCCGAGAGACCCCCTGATAGGCTCCCGAGAGACCCCCTGATAGGCTCCCGAGAGACCCCCTGATAGGCTCCCGAGAGACCCCCGTCCTCCATGATATCCGTAAACAACCAATCCCCCTCTGGGGGCAGGGTTAACACCTGATGACGTTTCTGTACGGGAGCAGGAAACGACTTTGCAATACCCCCGAAAGGTGTATAATCCTGATGGCCGTCACCTTCTGTCAAAAAACAGGAACTGTCCTGTTGGGAACAAGTGCTTCGAAGTATGTGGGGGTCAGGAACGTCACCATGGCAACCTCTGGAGCTGGACAGCTGGTTCGGGGTGTTTTCTAGACAATCTGTCGACCTTGAACTAGGCAGCTCTCTCTCTGTGGCCTCCGGCTCAACAGTCAGCATGAGCTGTTCTCTGGAAACGCTGCTGATGAAGCTGTTGGTGGCTGAACCCTGAGACTCAAAGCCCCCGTATCCAGGGCCGTATCCAGGCTTGTACCCACGCTGCCCTGCTTCACTGTCCAGCTGCTCCACACCTGATCTGTGGTTGTCACCGCTGCTGTGGACCCTCAGTTTCTCCCCAAAACTTCCTGGTTGCTCCGGAAAGGTGATGTCATCAATAAGCGCCTTGCCAGTCAGGTCCATAGCCTCCACCTGACACCCTAACATGTTTGACAAGGTGACCTGGGTCTCCATGCTGCCTCCAAAGTCCTCGTCACTGAACTCCGACTCCAGCAGTCTGAGCACGTCCAGCCTCTGGTTCTCTGCAGGGTCTGACAGGCTATAACTGGAAGGAGAATATGCTGCCAGATCTGTGATCATCTGAATCCCAAAGTCACAGGAGTCTAAGGACAGAGGGGACAGCGCTGGGGACAGCAGGAGTTGCGGGTCAGAGGAGGCATCCATGTTGGGAGAAACAGGCCTGGGGTATTCACCAAGCGGCGGGTTATTTGAGGCAGAATTGTGTCTACTGGGTTGCATGTCATATTTTTCTCTGACACTTTCGATCCAGCTGCAAAGGCTGTCCTCCAGCTGGACCTCAGGGCTTTCATCACTTATGTATCCTGTCTGAAGGAACTCCCCCCATTGCAGAATGTCATCAGTTTTCTCTGGACAGTTCAATGACGTGTACTGACTTTCTTCGTAAATTTGATGTCCCTTTTTTACGATCTGGTGGTATGTTCCGTCATCCAGAGTGTCATCAGTGGCAGTGCTGGAGATGGTGTCGGACTGGTCCACTCGAGCTTTCGGGTTGATTTCACAGCCGTCTCCAGATTCGGTCTGTTTCAATGCACTGATGTCAGTTTCCTGCGAGCAGACCGCGAGATCAGCCGCTGCAGGTAGAAGAGCCGACACAGGAAGCCGTCACAATAAAGACAGAAAGGAGAGATTAGGAATCAAGCCATTTTGTCATTCTGAAATGTATACATTCATGTTAGAGGATTGTGGACAACACCTTCTTTGGAGGTTCCGTGTGGCAGGTCAGAGGTCACTGAAGGTTGTGGTGGGGAGGGCAGGTCAGAGGTCACTGGAAGTTGTGGTGGGGAGGGCAGGTCAGAGGTCACTGGAAGTCTAGGTGGGGAGGGCGGAGAGATGTGCTCCTCTCTTGATAACAGGGATGAAGAAAGCTGATGGTTGGCTGCTTCTATTTCCGCAAACTTTCTGTTGAAAGAGAACGAGTGCAAAAAGAAAGAAATCTGAAACGTACTGGTATCAACTTCAACTTTGATTATATTATATTAGATTCAACTTTATTGTCACTGTGCAGAGTACAGGTACAAAGCCAATGAAATGCAGTTAGCACCAAAAGTGCAAAAGAACAGCATTTATGTACAGTCATGCGACCAAACTCTGCCTCTCTCACACATTCACGCACCTCTGGATCATGTTGTGGAGGAAACGGCGGTGGTTGACTTGACGTTTAGACGGACGGTTCTTCCTGGGTTTCTGAAGCGTCCTCATCATGTGACCTGCTGCTGATGTCACAAAGGTGAAGAGGTCTCGACCCCAGGGCACTCCTTGCTCTATCCCAGGTTCAAAAGCTACGGAGCTGGATGGCTGCATAGCTAGAAGGAGACCAAGGTGGGATCTGAGGAGAGGGGTGGAGAGAGAGAGAGGAACAGGCAGGGGCAGGGGCAGCAATAGAGGTGAGATGAGAGATCTGAGAGGGCTGCGACAACAAAGAACCTGAATTATCAGATCAATCCAGCAGTCTCGGCTCAATCAAAAGACAGTGTGAGTAAGTGACAGAGAAAGCTCATGTGATGACCAGAAGCTTACAGTGATCCACAAATTTATTAAACAATTTTGCATCACAGTCATCAACTGGAGTGCACTGTAAACCTGATAACGCAATAAGCAATTTAAACAATCCCAAACAGGATTTAGAGTATGTACGCTTAACAAATGGAGCCAATAAAGGTTTGAACAAGTCTCTGTTATCCTAAACAAGCATTGTCAGTCTAACAAAGGAACCATTAAGTATAATCAATGTTTGCAGTTCAACTAAATGTATCTTTTTTAATCTATAACCATGATGTTCACGTATTTCACAGCACAGCCCACTAAAGGTATGGAATACCACAATTATAAATAAAAATAAATAAAAATGACCATAATTTACCTAAACCAGTGTAACGCTGTGTGATGTCATGCTATAAGTAAAAATGTCATACCTGCTTATCTTGAAGCTTGTATCTTTCTCACTCCTCAAAATCTAATAAGGAATCAGACACAGCCTAAGGTACAGACAGACTATACCCAAAGAGGCGG
>NC_090055.1:1550949-1604047 GCF_038355195.1 Osmerus mordax
GTATATATATAGCTCATATAGACTATATCACTCGCTGCAAAAATCTATCTTTATTTAATTACATTTATTTGGTACAGTAGGGTCGACTGTAAAAAATAAAAAAATAAAAGGAGGGTGAGAAAGACAGTGAGAAAGAGAGAGAGAGAGGGGGAGAGAGAAAGGGGGGGAGAGAGAGGGGAGAGAGACGGGGAGAGAGAGGGAGGGAGAGGGGGGGAGAGAGAGGGGGGGAGAGAGAGAGGGGGGAGAGAGAGAGTAGGGCGAGAGAGGGAAAGAGAGGGGGGAGAGAGAGAGGGAGAGAGAGGGGGGGGAGAGAGAGAGGGGGGCGAGAGAGAGGGGGAGAGAGAGAGGGGGCGAGAGAGAGTGAAGGGGGGGAGAGAGAGAGAGGGAAATAGAGGGGGGGAGAGAGAGAGGGGGGCGAGAGAGAGAGAGGGGGGAGAGAGAGGGGGGCGAGAGAGAGAGAGAGGAGTTAAATCACTCCCCCTGGAGTAAATCTCCCACAATCTGATCAGTACCTGAGGGAGGGCTTACTAGAGTAACTGGCAGGAAGAGGAGCGACAGACTGACAGTCAGGTACGATACTGCTGTTTCTTGTGTTCACTTTAATCAACTTTAGCACTGAGATGAATCCATGATGTCCATGTTTGGTTGGATGTTAAACAGAGCTGTTAAACGGAGTATTAATAACCATGTATACTGTTCAGCAGATGCATGGTTAGTAAACACCATGTATTTGTGTGGTCTTCGACTGTGGTGTGTCTAACATACGTAGGTAACCATCCCTGCTGGATAGAAGTCTCGGTTCAGCTTTCCATTTTCCCTTATCAGTGGCTATAGGGTGAAGGATAAATGAGGTATTTCCTTGTTTGGATGGCCCTGTTGCTCAAAAGATCTGAGGCACATTCCTGCAGGGCGAAGAGTAGATTACCCTAGTGGGAAACTGCAGGAATCAAGGTTTTGTTGACGAGTCATCATAACAGGAATATTTCAGAGCCTTAGCTTTTTTTTTTAATCATTTGTTTTCTTCTGCAGTTTTTCTGCAGGACGTACATAATTTATGGAGTTCCTCAATGTTTATCTCTGGTTGAATTATTTTCATTTGTTTCAACAATTCAGTTTGATTTCGCAATTCAGTTTGATTTCAGTTGGACATTTTATTCACTTTGAATTCAGTACCTCGTCAGACCTAATGACAGCTGACGACATAGTACGACAATACTGTAGCACGTTACTGTCGTCATTGTGTGTGTTTTGTGCAAGTCGGCTCTTTGCTAAATCACTAATAGTGCTCGTCAGCTTTTAATTGGCCTCTAATCACAGGCTTTAATGCCAACTTTAGCCAGATGGTGTGGAAATGGTGAAGTAGAAACCAAGACGACCCCCCCCCCCACACTCCCCCCCCCACACTCCCCCCCCCCCCCCCCCCCCCCCCCAACACACACACACACACGTTCTTCTGTAAACCCTGTTGTTTCTGAGTTTGTTAAAATAATTCAATCAGGTTAATTGGGTGCTCTGTGGATAACTAATTTAGGACTGAGAGACACAAATGATTGGAGATTGGGTGTGACATGGGTCTGGCCCATCTGTCTCTCTGCTCTAAGCCCCGTGAATCAGAGGATCCGGTAAGAAACGGCTCCATCTCAGATAAGCTCAGACACAACGCATGCCTCAGACCTTGGAGTCTGTCTTAACAGATCCCAGTCTAGTCAATTAATGGAACACAATCTAAAATCCATGATAGGAATTGGTCATTTTGAGAAATGTATCCCAAAAAGTTTTAACCGTCTGAATATGTGCTTAAATTTACGACTGAATGGATGGTGATCCACTGTCTCTTTAAGTCTCGTGAGCACACACACACACACACACACACACACACCACTTTACAGCACACCACACTGTGGTTGGACCATGTCTGAAAGCATCAGGTGATCTACCCCACATCACGTCTCTGCCTGTGTTAGTTTACATTTACATTTAGTCATTTAGCAGACGCTCTTATCCAGAGCGACTTACAGTACAGTTACCGTCATCACTCAGTGATTGTAGCTGTTACTGTTGGAGACCAGAATACTCCAACGGCCTAACTTCGCCCAGTCCGGCATCTGAAACTCCCTTAACTAAAGCTTTAGCAAACTGGGAAGTTATGAAAGAGTTTCAGTTTGAGCTCATGCTGAGTTTTGGGATGTTTTTCTCCCTACAGCACCGTCCCACATTCATGACATCACGCCGTCTGTTCCCGGGCAATCCTACAATTAATCCCTAAAGCCTGTTAATGAACCAACCTTGACAGAAGAATAGGCACAAACACTGCCTGAGAACTACCTTAAGTAGTCCATAGTCCAATAATAATACATGTAGAAGACGCATGTTCAGCTGAAACATTCTGCTATGTCGTTCACAGGAGGATCCTTCTCTCCGAGACGGAAGCAGGAAATGACATCAGAGTAAACTCCACGACCCAAGTCTGAGCGAGATAACCAGTGGCAGGACGAACAGAGAGAGTCCGTTACCCAGGAGACACATCTACTTGGACGTGACAAGCTGTTGAGCAGGCCTGGTCTGAGCCCGACAACAGAGAAGCTTCCTTGAGAAGCTTTTAGGGACAGCTTGTCACAACACACCCAACACTCTCCATCCATGCTGCTACCACAAAAGAGGTAGACTTGCTCTTCATCCAGAGCTTTATATCCCGCTCATGTTGAGAAACGAAGTCTGACTCTTCATCGTTGAACCCCACACCTGGACCGAGGATGGGACACAGGTGGATTTCTCAGCCTTCGTTCCTGCCAACCCCCCCCCTTTTCATCCTCCTCGTCCTCTTCCTCCTCTCGTCTCCTGCGTTTGGCAGTGCCATGCCAGGGCCTGACTTCGACTACAGAACACATCCACGCTTCATCTGCACCCCCATCCCTGTGGATGCAGACCCTGCTTGCTTCCCCCCTGGGGGCCCAGCTATGGGGGCCTCTGGGGCTGGGGGCCCAGCTATGGGGGCCTCTGGGGCTGGGGGGCCAGGCCACCACGGGCCTCCAGGAGGAGCCCCTAACGGCTTTTGGGGCATGACGGAGGAGGCTAAGACCACCATATTACACCTCAGGGAGAGCCTGGTGCAGCAGAAGGAGACTATCTTGGAGCAGAGAGAGAGCATCAGGGAGCTGACAGCCAAGCTCTCTATGTGTGAGGGCTTCGGACGGGGCATGGGGGCCCAAGATGACCACCACGGAGACCCATCTCACCCCTCCCCGTCCTCCCACGGGCATGGGAGCCACAGCTCTCACGCCAGCAACGGGCACCGTGGAAACAGTAACCACGTAGCGGGGGGGCACCGTTCTAAAGGAGGGCACGGCAAAAAAAGAGGGAAGGACAAACTTGTAACACCAGGGGATATGACATCATCGCCGGAGCAGATGAGCCGGATGCTGCAGGCTCTGAAGGAGAGGCTGGAGAAGGTGAGAGACAAGCACACAAGACAGAGACAGAATGAGACAGAGATAAGGCAGACTAACACAATTCACAGAAGTTCACAAAGGTAGTGAGTATAGGATGAAAAGAAACAAACAAAAAAGACAGTTGACTTCCAGATAAGTCAAAGACAGAGAAGCTAACGAGATTTGGCCAACCTTGGCCGTAGTGTCAGTGGTGGGACAGTCACTGCCTGTCAGAGTCTGAAATCCACTGTCGATCGTACTTTGGTTCAATTTAGCTCCACTGGGTTGACTAGATTTGGCACGACAATCTTTATCTCAGTCCATTCCTCTCCTAATACAGACTATTCCCACATCTATTAGTTTCTATTATCAATCCATCTGTACCTGTCTTAGACTGTGAGGATGGACAGATGTCAGGCGCAGCGGGGGGAAACCCGAGATCAGCGTCAATTATCGTGATCTCCGCTGACGGCCTGATTATCAGGGCACGCCACCAGACAAGCCTGGATTACTGCAGACAGACAGACAGACACACACACACACAGGAAAACCTAAATAGTCCATCACATGTACCTGATGCAGAAACTGTCTGGCTAAATTGCTCACCAGTAGCAACCTTCACACCGTCCTGAGGTGTCTCCAGTGGAGCAGCTAACTTGGACTCTGTCCACCCCCCACATGACCTGTTAGCTTAGACTCACAGCTGTGTTCTGAGTTGACACTTAAGCAGCACATAGCGTGCGTGAGGGCCTGAGTGTTGACTAGGTCATGTGTGTGTGAGGGCCAGTGTGACTAGGTCATGTGTGTTGACTAGGTCATGTGTGTTGACCAGGTCATGTGTGTTGACCAGGTCATGTGTGCGTGAGGGCCTGAGTGTTGACTAGGTCATGTGTGAAGGGGACAGAGAGGGTGCCGGGGCGGTCGAGAGTTAAGGTGTGTGTTCATCTGCTCTCTCTCCTCTCAGCAGTCCAGGAACACGTCGTCCAGCACGTACTCCAGCTCTCTGAAGGAGCTTCTGCAGAGAAAGATCAACGCTCTGGAGCAGCAGATGCAACGCCACTCCACCGCCGCCCTCAGCAGCCCAGATCGCCACGACGACGACAGCCACGGCGACGATCACGATCGCCATGACGACGGGAACCCCGGCGACGGTCACCACGCCGACACCCACCCTGACGATGAGCACCACGACGATGACGAGAGTCACGACGACAGTCACCACGACGACAGACACCATGACGACAGTCACCGCGAAGACAACGGTCACGATGACAGCGATGAGGATGATGAGGATGATGAAGAAGATGAAGACGATGACGAGGCCGATGATGACAGTCACCACGACAACATCGCAGACAGCCATGGTTACCTTCCACAAACAGGCTATCACTCACAAGGCCCGAGGTCTGGGCTGCATTCCAACAAACTGGAGTCTGTCCTGAATCACCTGCATCACACAGGTACAACACTTAACTTTTCAATTTATTTGAGTCGTTCTGATAAATGGGCTAAACTGAGAGTCCAGCTGTAAGTCTGTTCCAACAGGGAAAAACCTTAACCTCTAACCCCTCACCCCTCACCCCTCTGACTCTCCCAGGTTCCAACAGGAAGAAACTCAAGAGCCCTGAAGCCTTCCAGATTGGCTTCCCCATGAGGACCAACTACATGTACGGGAAGGTGAAGAGGACCCTCCTCCATGAGATCTTTGCTCTCACCCTGTGCCTGTGGATCAAGGGGGGCGCGGGGCCTGGTCTGGGCACACCCTTCTCCTACTCTGTACCTGGACAGGCCAACGAGCTGGTGCTCATCGAGTGGGGCAACAATCCCATGGAGCTACTGGTGGATGATAAGGTGAGGAAGAAACAGACAGAGATAGAGGCCACACAAGCATCCTGAACTCTTCGAAAGCGGCCGACTTTGGCCAAGACGATACATTTGAAGGGCAGCAAGGCTTGAGAACCTCTGTGCTCTGAAGGGTGCTCATGGGTCAGTTTGGCACAAAGGTCTAACAGAAGGTGTGAAGTGTGTCAGTGTGCTGGACAACAGCTCCATGCTGATCCCCTCTGCTGAGCCCTGAGCTTCTGTCTAAGCTGCTCTTGTCCTGAGGCGTCACACCACATAAGGCGGATGAGCAGGGGGCGGGGCAGCCGACAGGGTTGGCCTTTTCTACTCCATCACGGACAGAAACACAGCAGCAATCATAGCTCTAATACGGAGCACTTTCTGTTCCTGTAACCCCCCCCCCAGTGTGTTCTGATTCTGCCTCTGCCAAGCAGCTGTAAAAAATAACATTCGTCGTGTTGAGACTGGGTTGTGTATCAGTAAACATTTACATTTAGTCATTTAGCAGACGCTCTTATCCAGAGCGACTTACAGTAAGTACAGGGACATTCCCCCGAGGCAAGCAGGGTGAAGTGCCTTGCCCAAGGACACAACGTCAGTTGGCATGACCGGGAATCGAACTGGCAACCTTCGGATTACTAGTCCGATTCCCTCACCGCTCAGCCACCTGACTCCCAGTAAAGTAGCTCAGAGTGTGACTGTGTCATCCCCCCTCTCCCCCTCCAGGCAGTGACCCTGCCCCTGTCCCTGAGCGATGGGAAGTGGCATCACGTGTGTGTGACGTGGACAACTAGGGATGGTCTTTGGGAGGCGTACCAGGACGGGGTGAAGAGGGGGTCTGGAGAGGACCTGTCGGCCTGGCACCCCATCAAGCCAGGGGGGGTGTTCATCCTGGGGCAGGAGCAGGTGAGACGGACGGGGTCTGAACCTTCTTTGGACTTCGAAATGAACCTTGTCTGCTTGTTGAACTTCATGGATTGGGAATAATAATTATTGGGGAAGACAGAGCTGTTTTGTAACTCTATAACCCTTGTGTTATCTTCGGGTCATTCTGACCCATCAGTCATTGTGACCCACCGTCGTATTGCGTCAAATTTACCTCCTACAAAAACTAAGTGAAGCATTTTCTTTTAACTGTCGGGCTGTCTCAGACCCCCCACATTGGAATGGTTAAAAGAAAATTATTTTTATTTGTTTTTGTATTGGGTAAAATTGGGTAAACACAACGATGGTTCGTTATGAACCTTTGGGTCATGTGACCCGAAGGCAGCACGAGGGTTAAAGTGTGTAAAGTCTGTAACAAAGACAATTATTGTTTGTACTTCAAAATCTAACGGAGAAATGGATATGTGACACTTAACTGTTGTTTGTTGCCATCCAGGACACTCTGGGCGGTCGATTTGACGCCACTCAGTCCTTCGTGGGGGAGATGTCCGACGTGCAGATGTGGTCTCACGTCCTAACGGCTCAGGACATCTACGGCCTGGCGTCCTGTGGGAGCCACCTCAGCGGAGACGTCTTCGCCTGGTCAGAGGCCATGGTGGAGCTACACGGAGGGGTCACCAAGTACCCCTTCAACCCCTGTCACTAAGGGCAACAACCCGTAACCAAGGGCAACACCCCTGGACGGGTGAAGGAGGACAAAGCACAGCCTTTTTTCGTGAATCACCACTTTGTGAATCGTCGTCCCAGACGCGTAGAAGGCTTCCGACAAGCCACAGGAACTATGTAGATTGGACTTTGTCTCCACTGAAGCCTGTGAACTAACAACTTGTCCTTAACACCCTGACCACTCCTCTTTGTAAACCTTGGAAACAATGCCTTCCTTTTAACCTGAAAGACTCGACCTAGAGACATTTTTATGGCATGTGATGTATGTGTGTGATGTTTGATTACGCATTACTGTTTTTGACTTTCTGTCTTAGATTAGAAGTAGAACTCCAAATGTCACAGAACAGAGGTGGTATAAGGAAGATAAAACATGTTGTTAAACTGCTGATTGGTGTGAATAACAGGCCTCAAAAACCTAATTTAGCAGGTCTGTAAATGTTACAAAGGTGGTGACTTAAGTGGGTAGGTTTGTATCGGATAAGAGGTAGATTTTGTCTAGAGTGATCATTGGATTCTGAAAGAACATCCTTTGAAACATACAGCTACTAAACCAAAGAAAACGTTACAGCAATTTTGTTTTGTTCTTTTGTGTCTTTTTTGTTCTTTTCTATTTTTTTGTAAGTAAACTGTTTTCTTTTCTTTTTTTTTGTAAGTAAACTGTATTTTGACTATTTTGAGGGACTGACAGAAGCCAGCCGACTGCATGCATTAGTAGTCTCTCTCTTTATTTAGCAGTACATTCTCTCTTGAAATCGATTTAATACATCTGACATATTACAAAGTAAAATTTAAAAATGCACTATATTGAAGCAAGTTCTATTAAATTAGCAGGATGTTAAGATGTGAGGGTTACATTTAGTTTTTAAAATAATTACTTCTCTTTGTAATGTAGGCCTGTAAATTCAGCTGAGATACCCATAGACATGTACTCCACCTCATACTCCAACCTTGTACTGAAAATACTTGAAAAACATTTTGACATGGTTTGTCAATAAATATTTTGTATAACTAACTGCGGTTTGAGCAGTGTTTTTTTGGACACGATAACAATGAAATAATCTGTTTCACACAGAGCCCAGAGAGTGAAAATGGGTATTCATTTCAGTGAGTATGACTATAGTTTCAATGATCTGGCTTTGAGAAATTAGTTTCTGATGTTTTATCACGTATTAAAGTGTTAAAACAACAATCATAAACAAAATCTTTTGCAAAACACTTAAACCATAACTTATTCACTCATATTTTGTAGGTCTAAGCTTTCAAGTGAATAGAATCATTGAGCTGGTTACTGGTGAACACTAGGTAGGACTAGATCTGAAGTTAACCCTTGTGCTGCCTTCGGGTCACATGACCCAAAGGTTCACAACGAACCAACGTTGTGTTTACCCAATTTTACCCAAAAACAAATAAATAGCATTTTCTTTTAACCTTCGCAATGTGGGGGGGGTGAGACAGCCAACAGACAGTTAAAAGAAAATTCCTCACTTTGTTTTTGTATGTGGTAAAGTTGTTGCAATACGACGGTGGGTCAGAATGACTGATGGGTCAGAATGACTGATGGGTCAGAATGACTGATGGGTCAGAATGACTGATGGGTCACAATGACACGAAGACAACCCAAGGGTTAAGCTGGAGACCCATTCACCTGTACAGTCAAGATCCACTTACAGCCATCTGACCTAGCTACAGAGGATGTCTGTCACACGCGAGCACACACACACAACATGCTGCTTAGATGTGAAGCCAGAAAACACCTTTAAGACTAAAGCTCTTGACCCTCTCCTCCTCCTTAAACCACACACACCACACCACACACACACCCACACCACACCACACACAGCCTTTCTGCTCCACCATGCAGCACAGAGTAACACAGCATGCAAAAACACAGCACACAGTATCACAGCATGCAGAAACACAGCCCGACACCAAAAGGACGCAGCTCCTTGTGAATTCACTCCACTCAGAACAAAAATGTACTCAGTTCACTTTTTATTGTTTCACAAGTTAACTGGCATCAGTGTACCGTGGTTGTTTTGCTACATTTAGCATAGATGACATATCCATCTTTACCTTACTGTAAATCAAATAAATAAATACAAAATAAGACAGTAATCCTGGATTAGGAGGTGGTAGGGTACTGGTGGTTATATCAGGCTTGACATCGGGCTAGCCAGAGTAGAGTTGTGGAGGCAGGTGTAAAGGCCTAACCATACGTCCTGGATACTCGAGTTTGTGTCAAGCAGAGGTCAGGTTTAACATCACAAGTGTGTTTTGGCAACTTTGCACTTCAAGAATATCCAGATGCCGTTGCACCAGGCCGTGAATGGTTGGTGTTGTGGAGCTCAGACTCCACTGTGGGTTTAAGACCGGGACACTCAGCCCGACCTGGACACTGATATCGTCCCTCGATAGTCAAGGTTACGGTCAGGGTCATCTGACAACAAGTACCCTTAGAACAGTGGAAGGCTTGTTTCAACAGTGAGCTTTTCAGACGCTTTTAAAAAACATGATGAATTTGTGTGAATGAGGGGATACTAAACACCTCAATACAACGTGTCATATCCTCCCATGTGTAGCTACATCAAGCAGTCATTTTTCTGGACACACCAAAACCAATGTGATTGTACAGTACTGCAACAATCACCACTAGAGGGTACTGGAGATGGTTAATCAAGCCAATCTACAAGAACAGCACTTGGAAAGCCTGTCAAATGCTCAACTGTATAAAGTGCAATAGACAATAATTCTTGCGCTGCATTTCCCTTAGTAACATTTCTAGTAACAAACTAATGCAAATCATCAAATATCCAGGGGCATGTCAGACTAAATCATGTCAGACTAAATGTATAATTGACACATCCTTTACATTGTTATTAATTCAGCGCAACTTAATATTTCATACTCAACAATTATATAATACTTGAAATATTTATTAGTGTTCCTTGTTTTGCTGGGGGGTTTTTTACCGCTAGGAGAAAATTTGAACGGGAATTCAGCTGTGGCACACCAGAGCCTCTCATGCCCTCTCTATTCAGCAATACACTCTGCTTCCAGTATAGATCAGAGTGGTTTAGTGTGTCTGCAACATGGTAAACACCATCTAGAGTTCACTTCCCTGTGCTGCCAAGTGAAGGGAGCTACTCTGACAAGAGAGCCACAGCGTCTGCAGGCCAGGTTCATACCCGCTCTAACCAGACCCAAGATCAGAATGGAATCATATTTGACCCTCACCACTAACAAATGTTTTTTGTCGCAATATTTTCAAATCTAGAGCTGACCCTCTAGTTGGCCAACAGGCAACACTAACCGTGCTTCTGACAGCCAGCAGTACAAGGAGTCTGGTCCATGTGAACGTAAGAACACACATCTGTTCATATCCACATGCAGTTCTACAGTAGCTTGTACAAAATGATATCCAAAAAAAACGAAAAAAAAAAAGAAAAAAAAAACGAACAATAAATTAAAGCATTTCTATGTGTGTTGTAAACAAATATACTAACATGTATTTACAAACAAAAAAAATATACATTGTAATAAGCTGCCGTTGTAACTTTTTCTCAAAACCCACTATAGTGTACGATATAGACCTGGGTTTAACAGTTAACTGTCTGTACAAGGGAGAGGAGCTGGTGAGGAAATGTCACTGATCATCGTCTGTCTCATGTCTCACTCATAAGCTTTAGGTCCAAATTCACTTGAGGCGTTGTGTCGTTACATCGACACGGGAAAGGCATCACTACAAGCCGACATCCTGCTTTTGAGACATAAGGAGACATATCTCTGCCAATATGTGTGCAAACTCAGCTGTATCCAGGAGAAGACAGCCTACTTCTGAGGTTACAGATATGATCTGTCGACTCAGATATGATCTGTCGACTCAGATATGATCTGTCGACTCAGATATGATCTGTCGACTCAGATATGATCTGTCTTCACTGCTGCTGGCGGAGCTGGAAGGAGACGGAACCGTCGACAGGAACAGTGACCAGTGACAATTTCCTTCCAGAGATGCTACGGTGTTAAAGCATGAGTTTGATAATGCCGATACAGACATAATAATCAGGCCGTGAGAGGGCAGTGGAAAGCCAGGAGCGCGTCTCAATACTTCATAGGAGCTTCCTCTGCATGCAGGCTAACCATGAACCCCTACTACAGTCATATCTATGAACTACACTGTTTAGTATGCTAGTACCGTTGAACGCTTGCCCAATATTGAATGTGTATCTACTCTGGAGTAAAACACAAAAGGACAGGCATAAATAAAAGGAGGCCACCGTAGCCTATTGAGACGCCACCCGCGATAGTGATGGAAGGTGGTGGTTGAGGGGCGTTCGGACCCGCTCACTGACCCCCTCACTACCCTGAATAAGACGAGTTTCACAGTTCACTTCAATGGCAAAGGAAGAGGGGGGACTGTGGGGATGGGTTTGAGTGAGTGCACTGGTGTAGTGTGTGGGGGTTTAGTGTACACTTGGGAGAAGTGATGTAATGGACAAAACAGTGCTGTTGAAGCAGTCAGTCAGTCTGTATGGATGAGTTGTAAACTCTCAATGTGCCTTGGAAAGTTTCCTAAACAGGATAGCAAGGGGTCCTCTCGTTAGAGAGAAAGAGGGGGTGAGGGGGTCTAGGAAGAAGAGAAGAACCAAAGGCTGGTGCCCCACACTGGAATGAGAGATGGGGAGTGGGGGAGAAAGAGAGGGGGGCGGGGGAGAAGAGGTAACAGTAGAAAGAGAGCGGGGCGGGGGAGAAGAGGTAACAGTAGAAAGAGAGCGGGGCGGGGGAGGAGAGGCAACAGTAGAAAGAGAGCGGGGCGGGGGAGGAGAGGCAACAGTAGAAAGAGAGGGGGGCGGAGGAGGAGAGGCAACAGTAGAAAGAGAGGGGGGCGGGGGAGGAGAGGTAACAGTAGAAAGAGAGGGGGGCGGGGGAGGAGAGGCAACAGTAGAAAGAGAGGGGGGCGGGGGAGGAGAGGCAACAGTAGAAAGAGAGGGGGGCGGGGGAGGAGAGGCAACAGTAGAAGGCGATCTACGGTTGCTCCTCCTTCTTCTTGAGGGAAATGCGCTTCTTCCTGGCAGCGAGCATCTCATAGAAGGGGTCCACGCTGACCGCAGAGCTGCGATGGAGAGGGGGGGTCAATACATGTTACATTCATGCAACTACTTACAACTGCTGAACGCCTTCCCTCAACACCCTCCCTCCCCTCCTCACTTGATGCTGTGTACCCCTCCCCCCTCCCCTCCCCTCCCCTCTCCAGTCCTCACTTGATGCTGTGGATCCACCCCCCTCTCCCCCCTCTCCTCCTCACTTGATGCTGTGTACCCATCCCCCCTCCCCTCCCCTCTCCAGTCCTCACTTGATGCTGTGGATCCACCCCCCTCTCCCCCCTCTCCTCCTCACTTGATGCTGTGTACCCCTCCCCCCTCCTCACTTGATGCTGTGGATCCACTCGTCCTTCTCCTCCGGCGTGGGAGCAGAGATGCGGTACACATTGTGGTTTCCCTCCACCACCCTCCCGTCTGCCTCCGTCTTACACGCCTTGATCAGCTGGCCGCGGTTGTTAGGAATGTAGAGCTCGAAGCAGTTCTGTGGTGGGGGGGGGGGGGGGGGTTGGAGGAGGGAGGTTAGAGTTGGAGCAAAGGTACAACAGTGTCGACCAACATGGGCTTGTGAGAAGGGACGTGACTCCCCATAGATATATATAAAGACTAGATGTCTTACGCGGAGTCTAGAACGTCTGCACATGGCGGCCATCTTGCTACAGTCAACTCGCTCACCCATAACATTGAGCAAGTTATGGTCATTTAAAAAGTACATGTAGCACCAACACAATGTTATGGGTGAGCGGGTTGACTGTCGCAAGATGGCCGCCACGTGCGGACGTTTGACTCCGTTGTCCGGCAACGCGGACGAGACCTCTACCCTTTCTATATATCTATGAGACTCCCTGTGAGTTCATCTAAGCGAGCAGATTCTCATATACTGGAAATCAGCATCCACGTATGGATTTTAAAAACATTCTGTGTGGGATCCATGCTCCAGAACGTTCTCAGAGCAGGTGGATGTGGGACTTACAGGTTTCCTGGGGTCTTCCACCTCTCGTATACTGAGGTTCTCCAGTGGGATGATCCCTCTGGGCTCCTTGTCCTGAAAACACACACACATTACACACACACACACATTACACACTCACACTCTACACAAACATTACACACTCACAACTTTACACTATCTACACACACACACACACATTACACTCACACTCTACACACACTCACAACTTTACACTATCTACACACACACACACTCACATTACACACTCACAACTTTACACTATCTACACACACACACACACACACTCACATTACACACTCACACTCACCACAAACATTACACACTCACAACTTTACACTATCTACACACACACACACACTCACATTACACAGTCACACTCTACACAAACATTACACACTCACAACTTTACACTATCTACACACACACACACTCACATTACACACTCACACTCTACACAAACATTACACACTCACAACTTTACACTATCTACACACACACACACACTCACATTACACAGTCACACTCTACACAAACATTACACACTCACAACTTTACACTATCTACACACACACACACACTCACATTACACACTCACACTCTACACAAACATTACACACTCACACTCTACACAAACATTACACACTCACAACTTTACACTATCTACACACACACACACACACACTCACATTACACACTCACACACACTGGTGTGCAAAACCTGCTGGGATGTCCCGTTCACTCCAGCATAAACAAATGATCCCACATCTTGAGGACTGCCACATACATACAAAACACTGGTGAGGAGCATTAGTGTGGAAACGTCTTAAGCTTAGGGCCCGCGGTCTGAACCCTAACACTCACTGTGGTGTACTCAAAGTAGTAGAGGCAGTTGTCTGTGAGGATGAACCACCTTCGCTTCCAGGTCTTGACACGGCCTCCTGTCGTGAACAAACATCCACACAAGAACACCCGCGTCAGGGACGAGCGAGGATCAGCTAAGCAGGAAGATGACTGAAGAGAGAGGAGCGGGGAACATGCTGGGTCGTACACAGTCCTACGGGTGTCTCTCTGACATACATACATACATACATACATACATACCTCCTGAGAAACAAGCAGGCAGCAGCAGAGTGGAAATCGCAGGGAGGAAGCAGAGACAACGACGGCCCGGGGGAACCAGAGGAGGAGAGAGGAGGGAGGGAACGGGTAGGAAAGAAGAGAGAGAGACAGAGAGAGAGGGAGATAGAGACACAGAGAGAGAGGGAGAGAGAGACACAGAGAGAGAGAGGGAGATAGAGACACAGAGAGAGAGGGAGATAGAGACACAAAGAGAGACACAGAGAGAGGGAGAGAGAGGGAGAGAGACACAGACAGAGACACAGAGAGAGACACAGAGAGAGAGGGCGAGAGAGGGCAAGAGAGACACAGAAACACAAATAGAGACACAGAGATAGAGGGAGAGAGAGAGGGGGAAGGAGAAGATATTAGTGACACACAGATCCCAGACCCTGCCATGCAAGAGGTCAGACTGCTGTGGCGCAGGACAGCGACCCGCCACAAGGGGGCGGCAGACCAACACGTCTGAGTCACGTGTGGCCCGAGCACCACGACACACTGACAAAGCCCGAGGGAGCAAAGCAAGGCAGACAAATGTGCAGCATTTGTCTGCCTTGCAGGACTCCCTGCGCAGTCTGTTGCCAGTGTGTGACGCTGCTTACTGTAAACCTCCGAGAGAGAAGGAGGGCAGGCTGGCACACAGGTTTACAAGAGGACACAGCACAGAGGTGAACATACATATGATTACAGGAAAAAGCCTTGATGTTTCTTAAATTGAGAAGATACACCTTTCTACAACCTTAACATCAAACATTTTCAGTCAGTATTAGTGTTGGGTCGAAGCAGGCTGGTGGGCTGAGGTGAGCAGCAGTACCCCTAGCCCACCACCAGGTGCCGCCACTGCCGCCGTACCCAGTTTGAGCAGCCAGCCCTCTCTGTCGGGGTTGAAGAAGGTGTGCGTCAGGTCATTGCCGTCGTCCTCGGGGATCTTGAAGGGCTCGTTCTTGATGCTGTCATACAGGTTCTGGGGAAGAGACAGCAACCACAAACAGGCTTGAAGAGGAAAGCAAAAGGGGGTTTTACAGTAATCATTTTGCAGATGGTAACATGCACACACAAACTCTCAGAAACACACACACACACAGTCTCACAGAAACACACACACACACACACACACTGACCCTTAGCAGGTCCTCTGGCAGGTCTCCCCCCTCGTTGATGCCTCTGTTCATGGAGATGAAGCGGTCCACCGCAGGCTTGTCCCTGACGTTGGGGTTGTGCAGGCTGGTGTTCAGCATGATGATGGCGAACGACAGCACATAGCAGGTGTCTGCAGGAACAGGCCACACACAGATTCATACCTGCTGGGTTTCAAAGTGTGTTTCTGTGTGTGTGTGTGTGTGTGTGTGTGTGTGTGTGTGTGTGTGTGTGTGTGTGTGTAGTGGATTGTGCCTGTGTGTACCGGTGCTCTGGAACACCCCAGGGTTGCAGTGACAGTAGCGCTGGGCGAAGGCCTCCATCATGCGGTCAATCTTCTGAGCTTCTCCGGGCAAACGAAAGCTCCACAGGAACTGCCTGCAGCGAGAGGGAGGGAGGGAGGGCGGGCGGGAGGCAGCGAGAGAGGGAGGGAGGGAGGGTTAGTACATGTTTGTGAACACAGAGCTGAAGTAGTGTGGACCGAGGGCAACATCTGCATCGAAGGCTTCAGCTTACCTGAGGGCTTGGACCAAGTTGAGGTCAGTGAACTCGTGAAGGTCCACAAACGCCTGCAAAACCTTGAGGTTGAAGTCATCCCTAGAGAGGAAGAGGAGGAGAGGTGGAGAGAAGCAGAGTGAGACGAGGGGGGGAGGAGTATAAAGAGAGAGAAAGAGAAATGGAACAAGTACCTCTCTCCTAGGTAATCTCCAATGGCCGTCTTGTTGAGGCCTTCTCCTTTGTAGAGGAACTGGGCTATGTCCTCCTGAGTGTGTCGAAGCAGCTCGTTGTCCACCAGGAACACAATGCCCTGAACACACACACACACACACACACGCTCAAACACAATGCCCTGAACACACACACACACACACACGCTCAAACACATCTGCCCTGAACAAATACACACACGCCCAAACACAATGCCCTGAACACACACACAAACACGCTCAAACACATCTGCCCTGAACACACACAAACACGCTCAAACACATCTGCGCACACACTAAGAAAGAAGGCTTGTGCTTCTGACTCAGGTCCGCTTCCTACCTTCTTAGGATCCATGTTGAACTTCTTCCTGCCCATGGCCACATGCCGACTCTTCTGCAGGGTTTTACTATGAAAACAAGACGAGGGGAAAGTTACCACACATGCACATGTGCAATTCAGTTATTACCAATAAAACAGTACCAATAAACGTACCACAGGAACCTTTTGTGTGTGTGTTTGTTAGTGTTTTGCACGGTACTGGTACCGTTCTGAGGTACTAAATGTGAACGTATGAAGATGCCTCAGTCTGTCTCCACATGCAGTGCTACAGTCGCTTGTACAAAATAATCATCCCACAATACAAAAAATCAACAATAAAATGAATACACGATATACATGATACCAAAATGATGGCATTGTGACAACTACACTAATGCAGTCCGACTCACCTGCCCTCGGTGCTGGTCTCCAGCCCCTCCACCTCCAGGAGGGCCTCTCGGAGCTCATCCCGGAGCCTCTGGATCTCCTGCAGCAGGGCACCCTTCCTGCGACGGATGTCTTCCAGCTCACAGCGCTCCTCTGGGCTCAGGTCCACTGGGACTGCAGGGGGGGAAAGACAGGCTCATCAGTGGCGCTGCTAGACAGACCCCATTAGGGGAAGTTTCCCTGAAGCAAGTTGGGGTGGTCGTCGTCAGTGGCTCTGATGCCGGACTGTCCCAATTAAATATGATGGAGAGAGGAAGGGGGAGAGGGTGGGAGGTACGGGCTGGGCTGGCATGAGGAGGGGGAGGTACGGGCTGGGCTGGCGTGAGTAATTGGGATGCATGGATTCTGAATATGTAAAAGAGAACATAAAATGTGCAGAGGGAAAAAAAAATTAGAGAAGAGGAGCTTTGTGCGTTTGAAAGATTGCTCTTGATATTTAGGTTGCTAAATTTAGCACAGAGACAAAAGTCTCTCCCCCTCTACAACACCGATTCATCTCATCAATGTATGGTGCATCGAAGTACCAATTACAACTCCTAAATGGCCATTTGGGTTAGATCCAGTTCCAGGCTCGATTCGCTGGTCTGTACCTAATACATGCATCTGGCATGTGTGCTCAAACTCAACTAAAGTGGCCAGTCAGTGGCTATATGAGGTGTTGTTGCTTTGCATATTTACTGGAGCATGCAGCATGTTCACTGACAAAGTTTAGTGGTGGCACTTCTAAAAACTGGTCTAACAGGCCACCCCATGTGTGCCCATGAAACCATAAGATAAAAGATAGCTGAGAGGATAAACAAGTTTAAAATCCATCAACCAGAACGATCTTAAGCTTCAGGGCACTCTTGAAACATTCCGAGAACAGTTGACATTCTAAGACAGCGAGGAGCTCTGAGATCACTGTACTGGAGGAAGTTTGTGTATGGTGTGGTTCAGCGTTGATGTACAGACGGACTATGCAAATGCATTCTTAAACAGAGAACTAAAACCCATAAGGAGTCATCATCATCATCATCTGTACAATCAATGACAATGTTATACTTGGCTAGGAAGTACCTTTTGTCAGACATCCAAAGGCAGATCGGCTATATTCATAACAGAATTGTAGACATACAGAATAAAGGCTACACAAATGCTTAACTGTTCAGGTTGCAAATCATGCAAATTATATTTCCCGGTAAGTGTTCCGCTTGTCACACAACACCGGGCCCTGCAGAACCGGGTTGACATGTTTAATTTACCAAATGTCAGACACACTTCTAAAAAACTAAAACCCTGCTTAGTGCTGCAATGATTTTAATAAATTAGTACTACTACAAATGTATGGGGGTCAGGAGCTGGGAGGTTAGTTAGCTTTATAAAAACAATCATGAGCTGGGTCTCTAACAGTCGACATAAACATAATAATACATAGCTGGGTGAACTGTAGACTAGGACAAATACAATATTCGATGGTCATCTGCTAGATAGCAATTAGTACTATTAGATGGTTAGTAGACAGTACTAGCTAGTTAGCTAGAATTAGTAAACAATGGATTGAGTAGCTAGCCGCTAAGTCGTGAGCAACTAGCTAGCCATCTAACGCTTTTCCCAACGTCGTTCTGAATACATGTTGGCAGATTCCATTTACGGCGAAGTATCTAGCTAGAGCTAACTATGTGGTCCTTGGTGATCTAACGACGGCAGGTAAGGTAGCGGTAGCTTGGAAGGATGTTAACGCCTTAACGGACAACCTGCATGATAGCTTACTAGTACAGGCTAGACAGAGCTAGCCCTGGCCAGGTAACAACATACATCTAGCTACACAGACGACATCATTAGTGTCCAACAACGAGCCAGCTAGCTAACATTAGCTGGCTAGCTAGAAATACTTACTGTAGTCCAGGTCATCCATTTTTGGCGCTTTGCTTTTAGGCATAAATATTTCAGAGTCGACTGTCATTCAATAACCGAAAATATAATGGATATATATGGAAATATATCCTCAAAATTAAAAGGAAATAAATAAATAAACAGCCTGCGTTCCGAAACCTGAGGCACAGACAAAGGGGGTGGTAGTACAGGAAGTGACGCAGCTTTCAAGATAATCGTGCAAAAAACCTCCTCGGAATAGTTGGGCGTGTCTCTCACAATCAATGCTGTTTACTCGGCACTGCATAGTCATTGAGACATTAGAAGCAGGGGATCTCAAGTCTCACGCATTTCATCCATTTCACACACTGTCGCTCAAAACCTTGTATTTCACACGCATTTCGACCATTTCTCACGCTGAGAAGTAAGGGATAACTTGTCCCACTATATACAATTAATGGCATACTGAGGGAAGATGTATGCGGAGTTGATAGTTGTCTCGAGTTGTACCGATCAGAAAACGTAACCCCATGCGTGATTCATATGGTAAAAAACGAAACAGCAAGTTCAGAACGTGTTTGTGTAGAGATCAGAATTTAACCGAGCGGTAAGTGACTGATCTCTATGAGGTGTATTCTGAGAAACTGGATTCCAAGAAGGAGGTGTATGAAAGTCAGGGAGAAGGAGGGGGGTGATATTGAAAGGAAGGGGCTAGTTGGTTTCAAAGAGGAGAGAGGAAGAAGGAATGGCATTTTGAAAGAGGAGAGCAATAACAAGATACCATGGCTTTGGCTAGATTACTTACAGAGAGCAACATGTAACAGGTTTGAGACATCAGCTTCCTTGTTTATCATTGTCTGGGCCTGATTAAAAACAGGAGACAATGCTAAGGTCAGACTTTATGTACTTTTGCTTTTTAAACAATAGTTTCTGTCAGAGAAGTATGTGAAGAATGTTGTTGATAACAAAAAGCTGTTGTTTTCCCCTCTAAATGTGGATATGTAGCTTCTTAAAAAAAAAGTACAAAATAAAAGTAAAACCTTCCAAGTTAAATTTATTCTTTTAAGGAAACAAAACATTGGAAAACAAATATAACTATGAACTGTACATTATATATATTTATATGTATATTATATATGTCAATTTTAGTAATACAATTTATATTCCAGGCAGAATAAACTAGACAAAGCTTCCAACTGGCATGATCAATTAAGGGGTCAAACCGCAACATTGTCATTTCAAATTTCTCAAAAACATTGTGGTCCAAACTCTGGCCATAGACATCAAGCTGCCCACCAGGTTTCAATTGTCATACATACTCTTAAAATAGAGAGTCATTTCATAAAATAATTTTTTGTAACATTTAGTATTTAATTGATGCCAGTCCAGAATCATAATTACCTAGTTTAACCATCGCTCGTCATTCTTTTCCCCATAGGACGTTGAAAGATGCATGACATATTCTGCAGTATATTCCTAAATCTGTTAGCCTGCTATGTTAAAGGCTGCTTGTAAATTCTACCATCTATGGCCCACGATGGATAGTATAACTTGGGTGTTACTAAGCTAAAATCAGCAGGTTGAAGATCTCGCCTTTATAAGATATGGCAAATTCATACCACTGTGTCACAGGTACTGAAAGGACTACAGGGAAGAACAAGAATTGATTTATACATGCTAATTATGATTCAATTTCTGACTACAATTTAAAATCTTTGGACCGTAAATATATAGGTAGGTAGGAACACAATTTAGCACAATTCCAATTTGGACAGCCAATTCATTTGTGTCAGGAGGCACAACATTGCACACAACTTAAAGGTTATCAACGATCCATGTTAAAGTGGTCCATTTATGATTATATCTAAAGCATGTGGAAAGTTCCTGTTTGCTTGTAAAATTACCTAATCTGTTTCTTTTTAGTGTTTACGTTCAGACTTAAGATAAAACCCAATCCCAAACACAGCTTGTTCTGATATTTTGCTCTGCAACAGAACATTACCCATTTGATCCACAAATATACCCATTAAAACATGTTTTCCGAATTTGTTACAATCAAGGTAAGGTAAAAAGTACTGATTATATTTTCAAGGCAGTTTACTTGTGTGGAAGTGACCTTTTAGAAAAGAAGAAACCAGCATAAAGTAGTACGTATGTGAAGTCAGAAGACGTAGAAATGTTCAAACATCATATCCACTGACTGCAAAACTTGCTTTGCTCAGGCGATCTTGTGTTCACTGTGTTACAACATCACTTTTTGCGAGCATCATTGTCCTCATGCATCCTTTCACAAAGAAAAAAAAAATACAGGCAAATGCTATTTATGCCACGATGGTCACTGTTCAACAGTCCCATTGTTCCAATCACTGGTATACCCGTGTTTTTCGTAGTTTTGCCGTGTTTTTCGTAGTTTTGAACATAACTGGCATGTCTATGTGTTGTAGTTTGTGACGTTTGCTATAGATTAACATCCTCTGCCAGCTTGAACTTAATATATACACACACAAGTACTGACTAACATCTTAGACTTGCCCCTAGGTGTGTGAACCTTGGTGTTTCCTACAGCAGACTGTCCCTATTGCCCTCCTAAGTGTGTGAAGCTTGATTGTCCCTATTATAATCCGTGGACGGAGATATGCTGACTAAGAGATTCAGGTTTTTACGTAAGAAAGGGCAAAGTCACAAACAGTTGCACTTTAAGTCCAATGCTGGATAAGGCATTCCAGGGATGGAGGTTTGTTCATTGAAGGAGGTGGAGGTGGGGGCGGAGGTGGGGGCAGGGGTGGGGGCGGAGGTGGAGGCAGGGGTGGGGGTGGAGGTGGGGGCAGGGGTGGAGGCAGGGGTGGGGGCGGAGGTGGGGGCAGGGGTGGGGGCAGAGGTGGAGGCAGGGGTGGGGGCAGAGGTGGAGGCAGGGGTGGGGGCAGAGGTGGAGGCAGGGGTGGGGGCAGGGGTGGGGGTGGAGGCAGGGGTGGGGGCAGAGGTGGAGGCAGGGGTGGGGGCAGGGGTGGGGGTGGAGGCAGGGGTGGGGGCAGAGGTGGAGGCAGGGGTGGGGGCAGGGGTGGAGGCAGGGGTGGAGGCAGGGGCGGGGGTGGAGGTGGGGGCGGGGAGGGCATTCTACCTCATTTGAACAAAGGTAGCTGTCTCAAAGTTTTCTAGAACATTTCAGCTCTGTGTCTTCACTGTATAAGGCAAGGTCAGGTCGGGCGTCCCTGCATACTAGAACATCTACTTCTCACTCGTACACCGTCAGCAGAAACACACTCCCAGACAACGCGGTCCTGTGTTTTAGTTTTTCCCTCTTATACTTCTGTTGCTGTTTTCACGCCTCTCAGGGTAAAGTGAGTTTAATCCAACAGCTGTGCAACGAGGTGCGATTTGCATCAGTTTTTAAATTCTCCATTAATTGGTCCAACGCGCGCCCTGCGCGACAAGCAGCTTGACAGGTGATCCCTTTCACTAAAGCCCAGGAAAAACAGCTTCTGCAATTCCAGCTACGAGTCTCCGATTTTTTTCACTCTTTCCGTCTGAACGTAGATGGATTTAGAGATGACGTCATTCTGGAGAGAGAGCGCCGTATCGGCTGATCAGCACGACCAATGGCAGCTCAGAATTTGGTAATCTTCACTCCAGAGTCCCCGACGATGAGTCGAGCCATGGAGGGATGGACCTGAGGAGGTCAGAGAGACACAAACAAAAAGAAATTAATGAACCATGCGCAGCTACATGAAGTGATTACTATAATTCCGTTAACAACATAGATGTGGAACAGAGTACGAACGCAAAAAAAACAGTAATCTACGGCAAAACTTTGAATTAATAGTTGAGAAAGAATAAGGATTTAGATTACAAAGAATGCAATCTTTTAATCTGCCCTTTGCCAGAGTGCACACAATAGCACAAAACCAGAGCTCCACCCCCCCCCCCCCCCCCCATTAGGTAACACCCACTGAAACCACAGTTTGGGCCATCCTGTTCACCCTCATATCGCATACTGCTTTTATCACCTTCCCCCTGTGATACTGCAGCCTTTACCACCTTTCACTCACATCTAATCTCGTACTAATTTGTTCTCCCCTCTTTATCAGCAGGCAAATAACCTATGGCCTTTATGTCCATAAGAAGGTGATTTGGAATCCTGATAACGCGCTCAGGACAGGCCCGGTTCCTCTGCACTACTGACCTGCGCTTGTAGGGGTCCGTAGGGCACCAGCTCCCCATCCACGGTGAGCGTCCCCCTGGACGACAGGGGCTGCAGCCTGAAGGCCCTGGCTGGGACGTGGCTCACGTAGGGAGAGCTCAGAGACAGGTGGGAGCCTCTCTCCATGGCGAAGAACAGCCTGAGCAGGGTGGCTCTGGAGATGCCAGCCCGCACAAACGTCAGGTGGATGAGCCCGTCATCGAAGCTAGCCTGGGGCGCTGCGTGGAGGTCGGCCCCCAGATGGGTCTGGTAGATGGCCAGGACGAGGACAAAGTCTCCCTCAATGGTGACCCAGTCTCGGGTAGGGAGGGGCTGGTCTAGGGGGGGCAGGAGGTCATCTCTAGGGGGGTTGAACGGGAGAAGGACAGGGGGACGGTTCTTAAGGGCTCCTGTCGGCTCGGTTAGGTCAAAGGTGAAGGATGATGATGGGTTACGGAGAGAGGGGGAGGTAGATGTGGAGTTGGGGGTGTTGGGACGGGGGGCAAGGTAGGAGGAGGAGTGGGGGGAGGCACAGGAGGGGGAGGAAGGAGGGGTGGGGGACAGGGAGAGAGAGAGCGAGGGGAGTTTAGGGGGTAGCGAGTTGGAGTGTGGGTGATGGAGCAAGGAGAGGGGTCTGGGTCGAGATGCGTTCTGGTTCTGGTCCAGGGTTTTGGGCTTGAAGGAGAAGGGCGAGTGTCGGAAGGGAGAGGAGATGGTGAGAGCTCGCTCGCGGGCCACGTCTAAGGGGTAGGGGTCTCTCTGGAAGAACGTCCCGTTCAGATCCAGCTCATCTTGCTCGTATGACATCCCACACTGTGGGTCCGCTTCCTGACTCATCGGCTGGCTGAACAGGGCATTGGCTATCTGGCTGGAGGGGGCAGAGTTTTTCCTCAGGCTCTTCCTGGTTTCCTGGAGGTTGTCTGGGTAGGAGAAGCAGCCCTCAGCCTCTTCATCTGCCTCTCTCCCTACATCCACCCCGTAGTTCTCCCCCAGCTCTCTAGCCTCCACCACCCCCCCCCCAGAGCTCACACTGCCTCCTCCGTCTTTCCCTGGCCCTTCCTCGTCCATCTCGCTTGGATCCCTCTTCACCCTCCCTCCCCCTCTTCCCTCATCATCCCTATTCCCTTCTGAGTCATCCTCTGTTACCATACAGCACTCGTCCCTTTCGGTCGACTCGGAACTCGTCCCGGACCTGTCCTCCTCTGCGTACATCCCGACTTCGCCCTCCCTCTCCCTCTCCCGGTCCTCCGCCAGACTGCTCGCCCTCACCACGCCGGTTCCTCCCCCCCGGGCCCTCTCCCTCCTCCTCTCCCGCTCCTGCTGCCTCTCCGCCTCGCGCTCCCTCTCTCCGTCGCCCCTCCGCAGGCTCCTCTGCTCGCTGATGCCCATGTCGGAGCAGGTGCGGTGGATGGGGGTGCGGCAGAAGCCGTCCAGGCCCTCGGTGATGCTGCGGGACAGCGGTCGACGGGGTGGCGTCGGGGTGGCGTCCGGGGAGGGGGAGATGACGGAGGGTGGCAGGTAGGAAAGCCGGCCCTTGTAGGAGCGCAGGGAGGCGAGGCGCACCAGGGTGCCCAGGGTGAACCGTGCCGAACCCAAACCCCGATACCTGGAACGAGGACAGAGGTGTTAAGAGAGGAGCGCGGTTGTTTGATTTAACAACAGTGGCAGGTTTTGGTGACCGCTGATCTACACAGCAGAGAGGGGCTGAATATGATCAGAGAGGCAAAACGAACGCACCTCTCGCTCTCGATGTCCACGTCGGACACGAAGCCCCAGGCCACAGAGAGGAAGGAGAACAGCCGTCTGGGAGGGGCCGGACGGCCGTTCTGTGAGAGGACAGGGCTCGTCGTCACGGAGACCAAGTCCATGGGTTGAATGTCGCCTCGGCAGAGGAGGAAGCAGCAGTTTAGGAGGAGCGTCTCTCGAAGGCACATGTCATAGCTGAGAGAGGGAGAGAGAAGGCACATGTCATAGCTGAGAGAGGGAGAGAGAAGGCATATGTTATAGCTGAGAGAGGGAGAAGCGACGGTGAACACGTCATCAGACCCCCCGTAACACCTGGGTAGATACAGGTTAACGTTCTGGATCTCAAAGAGTACTCTACTGTATTCTCTGTGATTTTCATTTGCATATTGCGTAAGCCCCGATATGGAAATGGCAAGAGTCACAGAGGGCGCAAACAGCACAGCTGTGGAGGGAGAGAGGGGGAGAGAGACAGAGAGGAGGAATGAGAGAGAGAGGGGGGGGGAGAGAGACAGAGAGAGACAGAGGGGAGGGAGACAGAGAGAGGGGAGGGAGACAGAGAGAGGGGGGGAGAGAGAGAGAGAGAGAGAGAGAGAGAGAGAGAGAGGGGGGGGGGACAGAGAGAGAGGAGGAAAGAGAGAGAGGGGAGAGAGAGAGGGGAGACAGAGAGAGGGGGGGGACACAGAGAGAGAGAGGAGGAAAGAGAGAGAGGGGGGGAGAGAGAGGGGGGGAGACAGAGAGAGAGGGGGGGAGAGAGAGGGGGGGGGGAGACAGAGAGAGAGGGGGGGAGACAGAGAGAGAGGAGGAAAGAGAGAGAGGGGGGGAGAGAGAGAGAGAGAGAGGGGGAAAGAGAGAGATAGAACAGGCTGTAACAAAACGTGCCAGGTCAATATGGTGCAGAGATAAAGAGTGATCTGTGCAGACAGGCAACTAAGGGCCAGAGACACACACAGACACACACAGAGAGACACACACAGACACAGAAAGACACACACAGAGAGACACACACAGAGACACACAGAGACACACACAGAGACACAGAGACACACACAGACACACAGAGAGACACACAGACAGACACACAGACACACACACAGACACACACAGAGAGACACACAGAGACACACACAGACAGAGACACACAGAGAGAGACACACAGAGACACACAGAGACACACACAGACAGACACACAGAGACAGACACAGAGAGAGACACACAGACACACACAGAGAGACACACACAGACACACAGAGAGAGACACACAGAGACACAGAGAGACACAAACAGAGACACACACACAGAGAGACACACACAGAGAGACACACACAGAGAGACACACAGAGACACACACAGAGAGAGACACACAGACACACAGAGACACACACACAGAGAGACACACAGACACACAGAGACACACACACAGAGAGACACACAGAGACACAGAGAGACACAAACAGAGAGACACACACAGAGAGACACACACAGAGAGACACACACAGAGAGACACACAGAGACACACACAGAGAGAGACACACAGACACACAGAGACACACACACAGAGAGACACACAGACACACAGAGACACACACACAGAGAGACACACAGAGACACACACAGAGAGAGACACACAGACACACAGAGACACACACACAGAGAGACACACAGACACACAGAGACACACACAGAGACACCGCTGTTAACCGGCCCCCTGGCCAGGCTGAAGTGTCCCGGGCCAGGACAGGGGGCGACAATGGCAGGGGAAAGGGAGAGATGGCAGGGGAAAGGGAGAGATAGCAGGGGAAAGGGAGAGATAGCAGGGGAAAGGGAGAGATAGCAGGGGAAAGGGAGAGATAGCAGGGGAAAGGGAGAGATAGCAGGGGAAAGGGAGAGATAGCAGGGGAAAGGGAGAGATGGCAGGGGAAAGGGAGAGATGGCAGGGGAAAGGGAGAGATAGCAGGGGAAAGGGAGAGATGGCAGGGGAAAGGGAGAGATAGCAGGGGAAAGGGAGAGATGGCAGGGGAAAGGGAGAGATAGCAGGGGAAAGGGAGAGATGGCAGGGGAAAGGGAGAGATAGCAGGGGAAAGGGAGAGATAGCAGGGGAAAGGGAGAGATAGCAGGGGAAAGGGAGAGATAGCAGGGGAAAGGGAGAGATAGCAGGGGAAAGGGAGAGATAGCAGGAGACAAAAAAAAGGAAAAGGCCTAGCACTGTCAATGATAACGACTCGACATAACCGCCGATAGAGTTATGAGGCGGGGATAAGAGAGAGCCAGGGGAAGTGAAGAGGTTAAAGTCTAAAGGTTGGGCTTGATAACGGGAAGCAACTTCAGACTTGGATGCTGAAGTCCACCTCTCGGGTCACAGGTGTTTATTTAGATCAGCCCTGAGACATGTATCGAGAGGGAGAGAAATGATTTCACCCCGACAAACAACATGGAACCTAAAGATTACCTTCAGCCTTTGACTCAGGCTTGGCGCTGAGCAGGTCTATGTATGTTTTTCTTGTGTGTGTGTGTGTGTGTGTGTGTGTGTGTGTGTGTGTTTACCCAGCGTTGTGGTTGATGGATCCAGCCAGGGCGTTTCCAGAGCCACAGGGCAGAATCCCCACAGGAGTCTTTATTGCTTGTTCCCAGTCTGGACGCTCCATGAGACCGTTTATCACCTGGGCAACACAGGCACCATGAGACACCGTCAGACACACACACACACAGAGGTACAGACTCATACACACCAACACCCACCCATCACCACACACACAGACCTCATGCAGCAGTCCATCTCCAGAGACAATGATGATGCCGTCCCACTCTGGAAGAGAGACCTCTCTGATGAGCTCCCTGGCGTGGTTCCTCCGCTCTGGAGGACAGGAGACAGCCAGGAGACAGTCAGGAGACAGTCAGGAGACAGACAGGAGACAGCCAGGAGACAGCCAGGAGACAGCCAGGAGACAGCCAGGAGACAGTCAGGAGACAGCCAGGAGACAGTCAGGAGACAGCCAGGAGACAGTCAGGAGACAGTCAGGAGACAGACAGGAGACAGTCAGGAGACAGTCAGGAGACAGTCAGGAGACAGCCAGGAGACAGCCAGGAGACAGTCAGGAGACAGCCAGGAGACAGCCAGGAGACAGCCAGGAGACAGCCAGGAGACAGACAGGAGACAGCCAGGAGACAGACAGGAGACAGACAGGAGACAGCCAGGAGACAGCCAGGAGACAGCCAGGAGACAGCCAGGAGACAGCCAGGAGACAGACAGGTGACAGACAGGAGACAGTCAGGAGACAGTCAGGAGACAGACAGGAGACAGTCAGGAGACAGTCAGGAGACAGACAGGAGACAGACAGGAGACAGCCAGGAGACAGCCAGGAGACAGCCAGGAGACAGCCAGGAGACAGCCAGGAGACAGACAGGAGACAGTCAGGAGACAGACAGGTGACAGACAGGAGACAGTCAGGAGACAGTCAGGAGACAGACAGGAGACAGACAGGAGACAGACAGGAGACAGTCAGGAGACAGCCAGGAGACAGCCAGGAGACAGCCAGGAGACAGTCAGGAGACAGACAGGAGACAGCCAGGAGACAGACAGGAGACAGTCAGGAGACAGACAGGAGACAGTCAGGAGACAGTCAGGAGACAGACAGGAGACAGACAGGAGACAGACAGGTGACAGACAGGAGACAGACAGGAGACAGACAGGAGACAGTCAGGAGACAGACAGGAGACAGACAGGAGACAGACAGGAGACAGACAGGAGACAGTCAGGAGACAGACAGGAGACAGACAGGAGACAGACAGGAGACAGACAGGAGACAGCCAGGAGACAGTCAGGAGACAGACAGGAGACAGACAGGAGACAGCCAGGAGACAGTCAGGAGACAGACAGGAGACAGACAGGAGACAGTCAGGAGACAGACAGGAGACAGACAGGAGACAGTCACGCTGTGGCTGGACTGCTTAGCTCCGGATCAGGTGTGTGTGTGTTGTGTGTGGTACCTGTCTGGGTCAGGTGTGTTAGTGTTGTGTGTGGTACCTGTCTGGATCAGGTGTGTGTGTGTTGTGTGTGGTACCTGTCTGGATCAGGTGTGTGTGTGTTGTGTGTGGTACCTGTCTGGGTCAGGTGTGTTAGTGTTGTGTGTGGTACCTGTCTGGATCAGGTGTGTGTGTGTTGTGTGTGGTACCTGTCTGGATCAGGTGTGTGTGTGTTGTGTGTGGTACCTGTCTGGGTCAGGTGTGTTAGTGTTGTGTGTGGTACCTGTCTGGATCAGGTGTGTTAGTGTTGTGTGTGGTACCTGTCTGGGTCAGGTGTGTGTGTGTTGTGTGTGGTACCTGTCTGGATCAGGTGTGTGTGTGTTGTGTGTGGTACCTGTCTGGGTCAGGTGTGTTAGTGTTGTGTGTGGTACCTGTCTGGATCAGGTTGTAGCTGATGTTGGCCTCTCTGATCATGGGGAGGATGTGTGTCTGACACCACTGCATGGCCTGGCCACGCCCACTGAAAGGGTTGACCAATAGCAGCAGCCGGCGTGGACGGGGGAGCAGGCTTTTGGAGAATTCTGCAAATGGAGGATCGAGTCAGAACTTTAACAAGTAAAAACATTTCCTCCAAAGACGTTCCTACACAGCCACCCTCGACTGCATCGAACAACTGAATCTGCTTTCAGTACATCAAGGCCAACAAGTGGCTACAGTATATCACAACACAAATACTGTTTTCTATAACACAATCTACAAGGCTAAATGATAAATAACAAGGAAGTGATCTAAATAAAACTGTACAAAAAAAGCAAACAAAATACACACAGCAGGAAAAAAAACAGGAAGCAAAGAAGGAATCCTAGAATCTGAATCGATTGTCTTCTACAGAATGTCAGGAGTCAGAACGCAGCTATGCTACAGAGCAGCACTACAGGACAACTGCTACTTTATAGGAAGCAGCGAAACTGCCTCCTATTCTAACTGGCCTAATGTCTAACCCAACGCGACACCTGGGAGGGCGACACTGAGGATTGATGATGAAAGATGAAAGATTAGGCAAGAGTGGAGAAAGAGATGAAGACAGAGAGGGAGAGAGGAAGGTGAATCTAAAATGAGAACGTTCTGGAGGTGAGAGAGGGGAGACATGGATCGATGAGAGGTGACGGGGGAGGAAGAACACACACCAGGGGGAGACGGGGGGGGGGGGGTCCTGGTGAGGACAGAGAGAGAGGGGAGGATAGGAAGGGCAGGGGGAGACTGGGAGGGCAGAGAGAGGAGGGGGACAGGAAGGAGACTGATATGGAAAAGGACACAGGCAGCTTGTGATGCGGAGAGAGGCGAGTCAGGGAGGGAGAGCGAGTGAGTGACAGCGAGACACAGACAGTGGGTAAACATTGAGCGTGGCGAGGCTGGCTGTCTGGGCGAGCGGGAGGAGGGCGAGGGCAGTAGGGGAGGGAGGGTGAGCGGAGGGCAGCAGGGGAGGGAGGGTGGGCGGAGGGCAGCAGGGGAGGGAGGGTGGGTGGGCGGAGGGCGAGGGCAGCAGGGGAGGGAGGGTGAGCGGAGGGCAGCAGGGGAGGGAGGGTGAGCGGAGGGCAGCAGGGGAGGGAGGGTGAGCGGAGGGCAGCAGGGGAGGGAGGGTGGGCGGAGGGCAGCAGGGGAGGGAGGGTGAGCGGAGGGCGAGGGCAGCAGGGGAGGGAGGGTGAGCGGAGGGCGAGGGCAGCAGGGGAGGGAGGGTGAGCGGAGGGCGAGGGCAGCAGGGGAGGGAGGGTGAGCGGAGGGCGAGGGCAGCAGGGGAGGGAGGGTGAGCGGAGGGCGAGGGCAGCAGGGGAGGGAGGGTGAGCGGAGGGCGAGGGCAGCAGGGGAGGGAGGGTGAGCGGAGGGCGAGGGGGGTGGATGGTGGGCGGAGGGCGACGGGGGTGGATGGTGTCCTGTGGGAGAGGTGGGGAGCCGGTGGATAGGACCCACCCTTGTGGTCTCTACATTTAACACCAAATGATACAGACCCATGTGGTGCAGGACAGATAAGGGTGCAGGAAAGAGACAGTAGAGGGTTAAAGAGATAAATATGTATATACTCCACAGACAGCACAAACACACACAGGATATGTTCAGTCAAATTGAACCTGATTATTCTCTACAGCCCAGCCCAACATTAATAAGTTAAAGCAGCAGAAATATCTATATTAAAGCAACAAAACGGGTAAAGATAGATCATCAAGCTCACTATGACAATTAGGACTCGTCACAAAAATAATTGCTTACATTTATGGAGATTTTAAATGAATGTTTCTCAAACTTTTAACAACACATCTATAAAACCTCTTTATGGACAATGGATTTTGCCAAGGCATCTCCTCAATTTATTTTATATCAACAAAACACCAGTAGCAAAATACTGTAGCAGGATATTGTTTTGAGATCATTCAAGGATGTCAAGGGAAATATATTTCGGTGACGTGTCCCACAAAGAATAAATTAATGTGCAATGCAACAAAAATCCCAGTAAACACTGTCAATAGTCTACCTTGATATTAATGTTTATGAATGCTGAATTTAGTTCCAACAGTGACGACTGAAATCGTCAAAGGATTAAGACAAAGAAAATAAAGAGTTTATCCCTTTTTAAAGAACGTAATCCCAAACGGACTCACCCGTATCCGCGGTGACATTCACTCCTCTCAGGAGACACTGGACGGCAGCCGACCACCTCTCTGCATCCACCCTGCTCTCAGCCAGGTAGGCCCTCACCTGACGCCTCCGCGACACCCCTTTCCTCCGCCTCCCCGGGGGGTACCAGTACAGCACCAGGAGGGGGGGCGCTGGGGAACGGGGGCAGCTGCACCCCGCCAGCTCTGACAAGGGGAGCAGGAGGCGGGCTTCTTTGCCCGGCTTAGGGGCCAGGCGCTGGACGTGGATGTGGGTGTGGGTAAGGGTCAGGGCGTAGCTCGAAGCGGAGGCCGTCGTGGGGGATGGAGAGGGCGACAGGCCCCCTGGACCACCAGGGCTGTTAGGGCAGCTGGTGCTGTTGCTGCTGTTCCCCCAGCCCCCGAACTGGCCATGAAGGAGGGCTTCTGCTGGGGATGGAGTGGCTGGGTCTGGGGAACGCATGTTTACTCAGAGTTCATACAACTACTGGCACGGCAGGCAGAACGAGCCTGTTGACAGTGATACAGACACAGATCAATGTTTAACAAAACAGTAAATATAAAAAATAAAAAGTGTCCTTGGAATCTTTTAGGAAATCCAGATTGCACGAGAAAGTCAGTTCTATTGACACAATCCCTGATATCTTCTCGGAATCGTTCGTCCTCTTTAGAGCTTCAGTCGACGATTACTTTGACTGGGAGACAAGACTGCGGAGACCTGTCCTCTTGTGAGCGCATCACTCTTACAAGCAGACCTGATGGGTGACAGTCTTCCTGCTCAGCAAGTCACTCTGAGGTAGAAAACTCCCATCTGTCCACAAAGGCAGTTTACTCTGTGCAAAAGTGCGCTTCCAGATTCAGCCAGCATTATCAATCTTCAAACAAAGGACGGACAGCACTTCTAAATATCCAAGTACAGCAATAACTTTTTCCAGTTAATTTGTTTTTTTGAATTAAACAAATCTCTCACACGCATTTAAAATGTACTGATATAAAAAATAGAAATAAATGATATGCTTAAATTATAGTTACAAATCATAGTGTAGATAAATGTGCAGCTTTTTGTATTCAGCTACTCGGGGCAAACTAAAGTATATAAAGACTTAAATACAAACAATGCAATTTAGACATGAACACACCTTGCTCTTGCAAGGAGGCTTTAACATAATAAATCTGTGGAATATTGCATAATATGTGCTCTTTAAATTTGTATTAATGCGGAAACAATGTCAAAATTGCTTGACTTGGCAGAGACATCCATGAAAAAACTTTTATTTGCTTTAGAGGTCTGCAGAACTCAGGATTGAGGGGTAGCTATGCCAGAGAGATGAGGAAGATTCATCCATAAGAAAAAAAACCACTTAAATCATATAATTCATGTGCAAGACAATAAAACAGAAAGCAGTATGCAAATACACACAAACAAAAAAATCACAAACAAAAACACAAAGTTGAGGATTGTTGTGTTATGTCATAGTAAAGTCCTTGCGTTCAAGGGTCACGCTTTGTGTTCCTTCCCAAAGATATGCAAGCCTGTACCTGGAGAGAGAAGACACGGAGAAAAATCGCCGGTCAATAATCCACTCACTTTAAAACGGCAGCCTCAAGTTAATCAGCATGGTTAAGTTCATAAAACATTAACCCTTTCTTCCAAATACAATCCTACCTGCCAATCAGACATCAAAGTTGGCAGAAGGTGCTATTCTGTGCGGATCCCACAAACTCTTCCCTTGAATTAAAAGTTAATCCTGCGCTCAAGACTGGACCAAACCCACCCTACTGAGGATTCAGCTGTCTGACACTGCCTGTCTATAAATACCTACAAGTTTTATTGTTCTAAAAGGTGAGTGTCTCACTTGCCATTTGGGGAAGTGCAAATAGGGCAGAGCACTCGTGATTGAAGGGAGATGTGGTGATGGTTGGGTGATGGTTGGGTGACGCAAACAAAAGCTACCATATCCAGTATTCTCTGAAGTTAGTCACGACATTATGGTCAAACCAACACTGACTCAGAATCATACATTGGGCCATCGTCATTAAAAACTGACGTAGGCATTTTCATTAGGAGACTTTGCTGTGAAATGAGAACATGATTGAACTTTTGTTTTAACAATGGGTGGCCTTCATTCAGATGGTCTGAATGATCTGGCCTATTTAACCATTTGTGTAATGTTGAAATGAGATAAAACAGATTTCTGGTCCTGGAATGGGTATTTTATACGACAATTTAGAACAAACTAATCAAAAATATATAGAAGCGAATTGACTTTTTATAAAAGGTCTCAATTATACCAACCTAGCTGTGGCCAAAAGACCAGTAAAAATGTTTTGATAAGAATAGTTCAAATGAGACCTCTTATACAAGATAGCAGAGACAAAATCTATATTTGACAGATGCCCAGATCTGATGAACCCGTAATTATTGTTGGCTGTACACTTTACGTCCTTGAAATGTTGGGTGGGAACACCCATCAGACAAACCCACCACCAACAGCGAGTTGGCCAATTCTGTCAAACACAATGAATGTGCTGAGTGATTTCAGACCAATGTAATATAATCCCATGCCTTGGTTATTTTTACTGTAAAACTACCTATTTCCATAACATTTCAGATTTAACGTTTCCAAGTTACTTTGCTCACTAGGTGTACCCGGCAATAACAAAGCCTTACAGTAGCGAAACTTCTTGGTGTTTCAGGACCACTTTAAGCTAGCTAGTAGCTATGTTAGCTAGCTATCTACATACAGTAGTCTACCTAACATTGCACTAGCTAGATACTGGTTACAAGTCACTAAAAGATAATAAACACGCTAGAAATGTTACAATGTGTAGGCAGCCCACTAGCACTATCTAGCCGATTATTCGTTTAGACTGAAGTAGCTGCCGCTTTTCCAAGTCAGCTATACTGTATCGATAACTACCTGGTCATCCAAGTGCTGCTGCATTGCTAGGCTAGCAAGCTAGAAAGATGACAACAACTGAAGACGATTGTCAATTCACCGCCGATGACAGTGCGCTGCTTGGAACGAATGCTCAAGCAAATCACAAGCAGCAAACAAGGTACGTGTGGTTAAGTTAGTCTAGCTCAAATGATCGACATTCAAACGGCAGTTCTGTCGATAGCTGTCGTCTTTAGTTAACGTTGGCTAACACAACAAAAGACGGAAAACCTTTACATATTACCTCATTTTGGCTCCCCCTGCGACGTTGTGGAGTCGCTGTTCTGAACTGATGAAAAGCTATGTGATTATCCAGGAAGTGAGTCTGAAGAACGGAATGAGTGACGTTGGAGGGGGGGGCACGGCCGCTTGAGTGGCAGGAACGAAGTCCAATGTCGATAAGGGATCGTTTTGGACCAACCAAGAAAAATATCCAATCAATTAACAGCGCTACGGAAACTCGTCCCTTCTTATGTATATGTAATGAACGATCATAACATTCCGATTACAGAATCTGAAAACAAATAACAGGCAATGGCGGTCCTAGCACATTTGGCGCCCCGGGCGAGTTTTTCCACTTACATCCCCCCCTTCCGAAAAATGTGTTAAAGTATGTTTTTCCATAGTATTTTTAATTATTCTCTCATAACGGACATAAATGTTTTTAAGTGCCCAGTAGTTCTCTTCAACCAACATGGTATAGATATATATCTATATAGAGCGATTATATATGTTTATAACCATACTGAGACAAGTCCTACATTGAAAAGTACACAGCACACATGAATAATTCATTTTGTATCGTCAATCTTTATTTGCATCAGATTGCAAGGAAAACAAAAAAGACGGGACACTTTAGTTCTTGTATCCACGACTGGCTCTGCGCCCACGGGCACGCTCGAACTTCCTGCCCTTGGAGCGGATGTAAGGTCTAAGAAAAAGATAAAAAATAGTTACAGCATGAATAGCACACAGGACAGCCAATTAGGTTCAGCAAGATGCCAGGACAACCAGTCATGAATAGCTTCATGTGAATACACAAGGGGGAGAAAAAAAAACTGGATCTTTCATTTCTAATGGACTACAAGGAGAAACTTTCACATTCCACAGGCCATTAAATACAGAACAGGCATCTATTTCATTAGAAAAAGTTCTCTTGATGGTTGCAGAACAATGAAAAGGACCTGCTCCTATTGGTCAGAAGCTTAATACTCACTTGGTGTGGCTGTGGGGAGTTCCAGGGGCTTTTCCAAAGTGCCTGTAGACCTCTCTTCCCTTACGAGGCCCTGAGGGTGGAGAACAGCGGTCAGTCTTCAGAAAACTTTGCCAACATTAGCTCAACAAATGCTACCCACCCAAGTTCAAATCCACCAATATAGCTTAACAAACACAGTTAAATGCCCCCATTCACTGTGTCAAATTCTACCTACACAGAACATGACCAGCCAGATCACAGTTGAAGAGCAACTTCTAAACCCTCAAACATGTCATGGACCATGTGGACAAACATCTAAAGGCCGAATTTTAGTATTGTTGTAGCATGTAGTATTTACCACACTTGCAACATAAAACACAGGTAGCACACAGATAAAACAATATAAATATAAGAAAAAAAACCCTGACTCGCTCCCCTTTCGGCTGGTCTTTACCATAGCCTTCATAACAAACTGCAGGTGTGTTCAGACAGGACTGGATGCAGGTGTGTTCAGACAGGACTGGAGGAAGCTCACCTGACAGCAGGACGGTGCCCTGGCCTTTGGGTGCCGCCAGAGCCAGCTGGTCAAAGGTCATGACCTGACCTCCGGCCTTCAGGATCCTGCGACGAGCCCCGTCAGTCACCTTCAGAGCGCACACCTGAAACACGGCACCAGAGTACCGAGTCACGACACCACCTGAGTCACACTCCTCCACTATGTCTGATTATTGATTCGGATGTTGGAACTCAAGTCAGTGAAAGTGCAGCACAATCAAGCACAACACATCAGTCAAGCATCCTGGGAGTTCTGATCCAGGCCCATTCTGGATCCAGAAGAATTCAGTGCCCCAGCTTTCTTGAAAACGTGGATTACTTTGAGTACAAAGTGCACGGTAGGGACTACTTTTCGGAATACTTCCACTCCCCTCTATTGTAATAGCTGTTGCAACAAACCTCATTGTCTACGGCTAAAATGTTAAGATTTGTAATCTTAAGACTGTTACGATGACAACTTGCTTGCCAAAATTTTACAAATACAGATTTAACTTCATCACACCAGTTCAAAATGTCTCAATTAAGCCCTACAACTTCAATGCCAGATCTAATCCTGATTTGAGGTGACATGGAAAGTACGTATTTCCTACACAGCAGCACTCCATTATAATTATATTTTATTCTGTATGACGGATAAACTGGACTTTAAGTATTTCACCTTAAGCTTGGGGATGTCCTGAATCCTGACATCATCGGTGATCGTTCCCACGACAACGGCGGTTCTATTCTCACGACCGGGCATCTTCATCTTGCGGATCTGGAGAGGAAACAAGTCACGGAACGTAAAGCGACGGATGAACAGCGTCTAGGAGACAGCTTCAGACCGAAGGTGGAGGGATCCACAGCCCGTGCGGTAGTTTAGAGACATTTACATTTAGTCACTTAGCAGACGCTCTTATCCAGAGCGACTTACAGTAAGTACAGGGACATTCCCCCGAGGCAAATAGGGTGAAGATCCTTGCCCAAGGACACAATGTCATTTGCAGGGAAAGGAATCGAACCGGCAACCTTCTGATCAATAGCCCGATTCCCTAACCGCTCAGCCATCTGACCCCCCATGAGAGACCCATGAGCAGCTTCAAGTACCCACCAGGCGAGACACTGAGATGGGAGGCCTGTGGGTCCTGCTCATGAAGAGTCTTCTGAGGATCACCTTGTTGAAGGGAGCATTGCAGCGACGGGCCAGGAACCTGTAGAGCTGAGGGAAACATCCTTATTAACATGTACAGGTGGCATACCCAAGTGTTGTGGCAGTTCAAGTTAGAGTTTATAGAAGGTACAGATCACACCCAAAATCAAACATCCCTGCAGCTGATGTCTCTAAAAACAATCTAGACTAGATACACTCTACAGTTACGAGGGAAAAAAGTTGACTATAAACAGTTAGAGATAAGGTGCCATTTCAGACTCACCTTAACCAGGAGCCTCAGGTAGATGTCCTCGCTCTTAGGCTCCTTCCTGTGCACCTTGCGGTCCTTGTTGTGTCTGATGTCGACTCCCTGTGATGGTGATAAGCGTTTACGTCAGACACCAAAACGAACCTGATACACTCAATTTAACATCACTGACATGACATGTATAGATCCAGGTCTTAAGATTACTATTGTGCAACCGACAACCAAAAATCACGCTGCCCTGGTTTACTAGTGTCAGATCCTGTAGGACTACATACAGGCCACACTAATCACAGCCTAGATAATTTTACAGCATGATAGGCTAACTGGAACGGACAAAAACTCCACCTTAATCACTAACTCCTCCAACACTTAAGATTGTCACTCACATTTGTCTGTAGTAAACAGTTAACTTGTAGCATGGGCCAGTTCAATTCACACGTTTGCAGTGACGGCCATTTCATTAGCTACAAGCTAGTACCTAGCTAGACCGAAGCGTTGATCACTGCACTTTCAGAATACGTTATTTCTAGTACACACATATAACTATACACTCGCAACAACGACAGTTACAACAATCCACGCGTTTTGAGTAGCTCGTAAATTAGAAGCATACACGCGACTGCCCGGCACTTGTAGCGGTGCTCAAGACACCCGATGCTGGAAGCTAGCATACATCGAACATATGCATAAACAAGTATATATAACTATATAACCCCAGGATTTCATTCATTACAGTCTGCTTAAGGTATTATGGAAGATACTGCTATATGGTGTAACTGTACGATTGGGGATGGACTTGGATAACTCATCCAGTAGGTTTACAAAAATTCAATAGCTGTACCTACCATCTTGGACTCAGAGTGAAAAGGGAAAAGGAAGTGCCTCGGTCTCGCGATAATGTTTTCTCCGCAGTGAAGGAGATTTCATTGGTTCTTTTGCGTGTACTTCCTGTCTGTCGCGCGACGCGTGTTCTTGTTGTTTGGCTCCGGTATAAAACTAGATACCTCACTCTTCATATTTCATTAGGATCAAGAAACTAATTGTAAAATGATAAATTATATTTACCCGTGTAATACGTTTTTGAGACAAAGATTTAAAATGTATTAAAAAAAAGTTTGTTCTGTGACGCTAATATTGACAAGTTGAAAAAAGTTTTGGGGATTAGTTTCAGAAGTGGTTATTTGAAAATGACTTGTATCTGCCTCAATTAGAATTTAACGATGTAAAATTTGGAGTTATATTTCAGAATATAATATGAAATAAAAAATAATATGTTTACTTGATTACCAGACGTTCATTAATAAAACAATAACATATTCAGACAGCAACACACACATAAGTCATGTTTCTTTATATGGGAAATGATGGAATTTATGACTGTGATGAGAACCGGCCCGTTGTATCACTGTTGTCTGAAGTGGCAGAGGAACACCGTCCACACCAGGGTAATGCCGCCCACAAACACTGTTCTGGCCACAGGGGGCACCAGGGAGAAGTTCACCGCCTGAGAGGAGAAAATCATGCAAATGCTCAAATTATTGTGTGTGTGTGTGTGTGTTGTGTGAGAGCGTGTTTATGTGTGTCATTCTGATGATTCATAGTGTCTTCACACACCTGCATCGCGGACCAGTAGACAACCCCAGTCTGGCAAATGTATACACAAACAGAGAAAGAGAGAGAGTCAATGAAGAGGGGACATTTATGCTCTTCAATCCAACATAAATATATGGTAGTAGACAGTTGTAACTCGTTCTACAGTGCTACATTTCTCACACCATGTATGAAGTCCAAAACTTCTGCCTCCAGTCTTCAAATGGGTCGTCTTTCTGTTCCAGAACACTAAGACCTAATAGAGACACAGTTTAAATACAGGGAATGTTTTTTTTTTTTTTTCTCCCAAAAGAGGAATATGCATTACTAGTGAGGAAGTTCTAAAAACATACCTATGAAAAAAGCACTTATGGTTGCGGGAGCTGCAATCAATTGATCCAGTATCACTTTACCAGACACCCTCTCAGCCCCTCCCCCTGGTAACATCCTCTCCAGCCCCCTCAGCCAATGGTAGTTGAAGTTGGCATGGAAACAGAAGCCAACGACAGCCACTCGAGCCGTCTGGGACCAGTCAATTCCAGCCAACGCTGGGACAGTTTTGGTAGCAGATGATGAACTAAGTTCTGCCTCTCTGAGCTGTGCTGAAACCTCGGGGGATTTTGATTGGATTGCACCTGGCGTCCCCTCTGGTCTGTCTACAGACAGTTTTCCTTCGGTTCCATCCGAGGCCATTTTGTGTCCTTTCTTCGATGTCCCTCCCAGCATGCTCTGCTGTATGAGGTCAGCGGAGGTGAACAGGGTCGTGTATCCAACCACGTTGCTGATGTACGGATGAGCCTTGAACAAGGCCCAGACTCTGCTCATGGTTCCTAGACAGGAAATCAAAAACGTTAGATTTGATTTCCATACAACTAAATCATTGAGAGAGGATGGCCATCAAACACTCATGACTCATAAATGTCACGGATAGTTTAGGTGGAATTGGAAACATTTCAGATAAGCAACATGATGCCACTTTAAGTTACACATACTCGTTGCTACACTTGAACTTACCTCAGAATGTAGCTTGACTCGCTGACTGTTTACAGCTCAGAAGCCTCCAAATCTGATTGGTTGGGTAGGACAACAACAAGAGGGGGAGTTAAACTCTGATTGAAAAGTCTGGGAGGTGCCTTCTCAAAAGATCAAAGTTCTGTCAGAGAGGAGGTGTGATAAGACTATCAGTAGCTTGCTCCATGGGAGGAATTTGAGAAAAGCACAGATGGAAGGAAAGGACACAACTCAGGAAAACGTCCTGTGAAGGGAGAGAGAAACCTCATTAACGGGACACCGGGCAGTATGTTCCGTAGTAGACGCACTGTATCTGACATAAGGAGCTGTGACGACAACCTTGTGTAACACAGCCTTGCTACTGCACAACGACTGGGGTGTTCTGTTGGTGTCATGAAGATGTGTTACCTCTTTGCAAATCCACTTATCTCTTTTACCGACCTAATACCTTAAAACTTAAAACTTAAAATAAATGTCTGATGTAATTTCTTATTTACATGTGACAGCTTAAGGATTAGTTATTGTTGTTCTTACCACAAAGTTGTGGTCCCTCTGTCAAAAAGAATGGTCCCTGAGAGAGCTCCTTCTGAGCAGTAGAGTAGCTGCTGTGTATTGAAAGACACATGTTGCAGGACTAAAAATAGCTGCCACTCCTACAACCAGACCTCCCTGCTTTGGTTACATGTCAATAATACATTTAGTTAACAATGATAAAGCACAGGGCTAATATTTGTAAATATCTGAAGGGATTATAAAAATTAAGACCTTATCTAACTCAGCTAATCTGTCCAATTATCTCTGCCTGGTGTTTGGGGCACACAAACACACACATGCACACACGGATATTTGTAATGAGGATAGTCTATTCATACTGCATGCCACCATAGATATTAAAATTCTCTGCTTTGGAGTCCCTTTACAGAGTCATAAAGGGCAATTTGCCACTAGCAACCACCATAACTCTTAGCTCAGAGAATGTGATAATTGGGGCCAGAGTTTAAGTTGATCCATTAAGGGCTTGTTAACAGCCTCAACTGGTGCATTTGTGTCTCTCAATACCTAACAAGCTTCCCTTAGTGTGTCACACAATGCAGGCGTGTGCCCAGACGTCCTGAAGCGGTTGACTTCTCAGATAATTGCCTCTCTCCATTTTGTCTCATCTGGTGTGGTCCTTTATGTCCTCTCTCTCAGAGTTTGTGGTGTTGCACCTTTCTTAAGACATGGGACTTGAGCCGAACGCCATGGCAACGTCTGAGCTACATACACACACATTGACACACACACACAGACACACGCACACAAGGAAAACCCCGCCTCTTTGGGTATAGTCTGTCTGTACCTTAGGCTGTGTCTGATTCCTTATTAGATTTTGAGGAGTGAGAAAGATACAAGCTTCAAGATAAGCAGGTATGACATTTTTACTTATAGCATGACATCACACAGCGTTACACTGGTTTAGGTAAATTATGGTCATTTTTATTTATTTTTATTTATAATTGTGGTATTCCATACCTTTAGTGGGCTGTGCTGTGAAATACGTGAACATCATGGTTATAGATTAAAAAAGATACATTTAGTTGAACTGCAAACATTGATTATACTTAATGGTTCCTTTGTTAGACTGACAATGCTTGTTTAGGATAACAGAGACTTGTTCAAACCTTTATTGGCTCCATTTGTTAAGCGTACATACTCTAAATCCTGTTTGGGATTGTTTAAATTGCTTATTGCGTTATCAGGTTTACAGTGCACTCCAGTTGATGACTGTGATGCAAAATTGTTTAATAAATTTGTGGATCACTGTAAGCTTCTGGTCATCACATGAGCTTTCTCTGTCACTTACTCACACTGTCTTTTGATTGAGCCGAGACTGCTGGATTGATCTGATAATTCAGGTTCTTTGTTGTCGCAGCCCTCTCAGATCTCTCATCTCACCTCTATTGCTGCCCCTGCCCCTGCCTGTTCCTCTCTCTCTCTCCACCCCTCTCCTCAGATCCCACCTTGGTCTCCTTCTAGCTATGCAGCCATCCAGCTCCGTAGCTTTTGAACCTGGGATAGAGCAAGGAGTGCCCTGGGGTCGAGACCTCTTCACCTTTGTGACATCAGCAGCAGGTCACATGATGAGGACGCTTCAGAAACCCAGGAAGAACCGTCCGTCTAAACGTCAAGTCAACCACCGCCGTTTCCTCCACAACATGATCCAGAGGTGCGTGAATGTGTGAGAGAGGCAGAGTTTGGTCGCATGACTGTACATAAATGCTGTTCTTTTGCACTTTTGGTGCTAACTGCATTTCATTGGCTTTGTACCTGTACTCTGCACAGTGACAATAAAGTTGAATCTAATATAATATAATCAAAGTTGAAGTTGATACCAGTACGTTTCAGATTTCTTTCTTTTTGCACTCGTTCTCTTTCAACAGAAAGTTTGCGGAAATAGAAGCAGCCAACCATCAGCTTTCTTCATCCCTGTTATCAAGAGAGGAGCACATCTCTCCGCCCTCCCCACCTAGACTTCCAGTGACCTCTGACCTGCCCTCCCCACCACAACTTCCAGTGACCTCTGACCTGCCCTCCCCACCACAACCTTCAGTGACCTCTGACCTGCCACACGGAACCTCCAAAGAAGGTGTTGTCCACAATCCTCTAACATGAATGTATACATTTCAGAATGACAAAATGGCTTGATTCCTAATCTCTCCTTTCTGTCTTTATTGTGACGGCTTCCTGTGTCGGCTCTTCTACCTGCAGCGGCTGATCTCGCGGTCTGCTCGCAGGAAACTGACATCAGTGCATTGAAACAGACCGAATCTGGAGACGGCTGTGAAATCAACCCGAAAGCTCGAGTGGACCAGTCCGACACCATCTCCAGCACTGCCACTGATGACACTCTGGATGACGGAACATACCACCAGATCGTAAAAAAGGGACATCAAATTTACGAAGAAAGTCAGTACACGTCATTGAACTGTCCAGAGAAAACTGATGACATTCTGCAATGGGGGGAGTTCCTTCAGACAGGATACATAAGTGATGAAAGCCCTGAGGTCCAGCTGGAGGACAGCCTTTGCAGCTGGATCGAAAGTGTCAGAGAAAAATATGACATGCAACCCAGTAGACACAATTCTGCCTCAAATAACCCGCCACTTGGTGAATACCCCAGGCCTGTTTCTCCCAACATGGATGCCTCCTCTGACCCGCAACTCCTGCTGTCCCCAGCGCTGTCCCCTCTGTCCTTAGACTCCTGTGACTTTGGGATTCAGATGATCACAGATCTGGCAGCATATTCTCCTTCCAGTTATAGCCTGTCAGACCCTGCAGAGAACCAGAGGCTGGACGTGCTCAGACTGCTGGAGTCGGAGTTCAGTGACGAGGACTTTGGAGGCAGCATGGAGACCCAGGTCACCTTGTCAAACATGTTAGGGTGTCAGGTGGAGGCTATGGACCTGACTGGCAAGGCGCTTATTGATGACATCACCTTTCCGGAGCAACCAGGAAGTTTTGGGGAGAAACTGAGGGTCCACAGCAACCACGGTGACAACCACAGATCAGGTGTGGAGAAGCTGGACAGTGAAGCAGGGCAGCGTGGGTACAAGCCTGGATACGGCCCTGGATACGGGGGCTTTGAGTCTCAGGGTTCAGCCACCAACAGCTTCATCAGCAGCGTTTCCAGAGAACAGCTCATGCTGACTGTTGAGCCGGAGGCCACAGAGAGAGAGCTGCCTAGTTCAAGGTCGACAGATTGTCTAGAAAACACCCCGAACCAGCTGTCCAGCTCCAGAGGTTGCCATGGTGACGTTCCTGACCCCCACATACTTCGAAGCACTTGTTCCCAACAGGACAGTTCCTGTTTTTTGACAGAAGGTGACGGCCATCAGGATTATACACCTTTCGGGGGTATTGCAAAGTCGTTTCCTGCTCCCGTACAGAAACGTCATCAGGTGTTAACCCTGCCCCCAGAGGAGGATTGGTTGTTTACGGATATCATGGAGGACGGGGGTCTCTCGGGAGCCTATCAGGGGGTCTCTCGGGAGCCTATCAGGGGGTCTCTCGGGAGCCTATCAGGGGGTCTCTCGGGAGCCTATCAGGGGGTCTCTCGGGAGCCTATCAGGGGGTCTCTCGGGAGCCTATCAGGGGGTCTCTCGGGAGCCTATCAGGGGGTCTCTCGGGAGCCTATCAGGGGGTCTCTCGGGAGCCTATCAGGGGGTCTCTCGGGAGCCTATCAGGGGGTCTCTCGGGAGCCTATCAGGGGGTCTCTCGGGAGCCTATCAGGGGGTCTCTCGGGAGCCTATCAGTGTCAATGAATGTACATTTTGTTTAAATTCAATCGACGTCTCCATGTGGAGGTACTGTATATTGAGACATCTTGTATAAAGCTTTGGGGGTTAGGGTCAAATGGGCTTCAGCTGAACTGTTTATAAATTGTGTTTTGTTTACATTTGACAATGTTGGTATTGTTGACGTCGACAGTGTTCCTTATGTAATGACACCAAAAAACAAACATAAAATGTTTAATGACATCTAATAAATGTATATGATGTCTATTAATGGCCACGATGTGAGCATAAATGTTGATCTTCTTGAGATGAAGTGAGTGTGAGTGGTTGTGTGTCTGGGAGTACAAAAACATTGAGCCACACAGAGATCAAAACCAACGACATATATTAACATTAACCCCAATCAGAAGTCTTATAATTACAGCATCATAAACATAAAAGGCTCATAAACCACACATTTCCAAAATGTTCCAAGTTCCACAGAAGCCATGAACCAAAAAGAAACACACAAAAAAACACCTTTGAGAGCACCAGTCTTGCTTCTCCGAAACACCAACAGCCTTCTCCGAAACACCAACAGCCTTGTGAGTCTGTGCTGTTTGTAAATCTCCTGAATACTACATCTTTACAACAGGCTTTATGACTACTTTTTCTAAATGTTCATATGTGAAAACAGAGCAACAAAATACATGATTTCTTTCTTAACATCTGCTTAGTTGACATCTGATTCAAATTAAACAAGGACTAAACTAAGACTGACACAACAGCCGATGATCTGTCTGTGTAGCTCTCTCTAGTGGCGGATAAAGTGCAGTGTAGCCAGGAACTTAGAAAACCACCCCTTCATATAGATCGCTTCAAACATTCCCTTCAGGAAAATAAAACACATAAAAGACAAAGAAAAGCTGTCACGAAGGACTAAATATATGTTGGTGTTCAGTAGTCATACACAAATTCAACCCATTCTCAACCCAAATAACCCCTGGCCAGATTAAGTTAAATGTTACTACTGCTAAAATAATCTAGCATTGGCAAATCAAACAGGAGCTCATTGTGGTGCTGGACCTGGGAACTACTGTAAAGATGCAGAAGCAATATTGTTCTGTTATGTCTGGAATCATTTAAAAAAGCAAGGATGAGACATGCTGTCTCACCCCCGGGCCGTCTCACCCCCGGGCCGTCTCACCCTCGAGCCGTCTCACCCTCAAGCTGTCTCACCCTCAACATGTCTCACCCCCGGGCCGTCTCACCCTCGAGCCGTCTCACCCTCAAGCTGTCTCACCCTCAAGATGTCTCACCCCCGGGCCGTCTCACCCTCGAGCCGTCTCACCCTCAAGCTGTCTCACCCTCAAGATGTCTCACCCCCGGGCCGTCTCACCCTCGAGCCGTCTCACCCTCAAGCTGTCTCACCCTCAAGATGTCTCACCCCCGGGCCGTCTCACCCTCGAGCCGTCTCACCCTCAAGCTGTCTCACCCTCAAGATGTCTCACCCCCGGGCCGTCTCACCCTCGAGCCGTCTCACCCTCAAGCTGTCTCACCCTCAAGATGTCTCACCCCCGGGCCGTCTCACCCTCGAGCCGTCTCACCCTCAAGCTGTCTCACCCTCAAGATGTCTCACCCCCGGGCCGTCTCACCCTCGAGCCGTCTCACCCTCAAGCTGTCTCACCCTCAAGCTGTCTCACCCCCGGGCCCTCTCACCCTCGGTTCTGATGAGCCCACCAGGGAGGGAGAGATCCATATCATGACCCAGAACATGGTGATTACAAATGATTTAATCTTCTCTTATGTAACGAGTGGTGAATACCGAGACTACTAAGTCTGTTAACTTGGCATTTTACCACCAGTCTTTTTCTAAATCATGAATTAAACTTTTGCTCAACAGAAAAATGTTCATCTAGCATTCATAATAATAATGTGTTCATTTAGGAGGGGGGGGATTCGAACCTGTAACTCCTTGATGCAGACAAATTCTCTACCACAGAGAAACACCCGCGTCCATGTGACAGGGAACTGTGTTTGTGTGTCTACAAAGTCGAGCTGTACCAGGCAAGCAGGTGCCTGGGAAAGCTTGTCGCAAATCAGACACACACTAAACACCTTCACATACTGGATTATGAACAAAAACATGAATCATGCTATAGAGATGCAGGGAAACTGGGGACCATAACAAGTGAGGGTTTGTAAGGCAGTGTCTATTCTAGACTCAGAGAGATGACATGTTTACAGACAGGACAGTAGTACACATTGATAACCTTTAAAACTGACATACCTCTGAGAACATAAGTGTTTAACATCAGGACACTTCAAATGAACCATTTCCTTATATCAGTTTGTGATCCACATTTCACTCAAGACTATGTTTATATTTTGAACATTTCAACCTTCACAGCTTTCGTTGTGAGACAAATCTAAAAACTTTCCTACGCCATTAGTTAAATTTACTAACTTGTGCTCAATTGTCATTGAACAATCTAATGCAGGAATGATGGGGAGAAAGAACCAGAATGTATTTTTCTGAAACTTTTAAAGAACAGATCAGAGGTAAATTGACAAATGTCCTGAACTTCTCTCCTTCGGTCTTATCTATTCTATTCTACATGTATTTTACTAAACTAATTCCCTTTTCTCATCCTTATGCCCACCGTTTGGTTAAAAACGAAAGCTTTGTTTGATAAATATTTTACATAGTTAATCAATAAAAAACAATATTACAATGTACAATATGTCTGTTCAATAAAAAAAAAAGATAATTATGTATGATATGTTGAGAACGATGAAAGGAATTGGATTTTCAAAGAAATCCACGATCAGAAATGTTCCTGTTTTGCGAAAAAGGTCATTTCTAGCTCCATAGCTAATTACAACTATCATCTGACTTAAATTTGAGTTTGTTTCCCCAGTACAGATTCCAAACCAAACAAGCCCAAGTGACAGAGCAAAGGAGCAAAGATATTCCAGTACACACCAGCAATGACAGAGTACAAATACCCCACAAATACCCCAAGCTGGGGTCACACAGCTCACAGACAAACAGGCCAATCTCATCTGGGTCGAACTCTACACTGTTCTCAAGACACAGGACAAGACTTGGGTCAGATTTCAAGACCATAGTTCATTTTCCTCCACATAAGTTTGTTTAAACTTACATGGCAATAAAAACTAATTCTGATAAGGGCCAAACGCACAAGTATCAATAATAATCAATGATGTCTGCACATCACCGGTCAATAATAATAAAAGAAATAATAACAGCAATAAATAACTTCATGTGTTTATGTTCATTCTGTATTTAGGTTGGCTTAGATTACATGAATTCAACTGCTTGTAAATACGTTAAAGAAGCTATATACTAAGAATTTAATTAAAGAAACTACCCAGTACACTACTGCTTATGTATCTAATCTAACGATCTACACTAATTGTTGGAAAAGCTTGACTCCTGTCTGCAGACTTGACCTGGACGCAGAGCCTAGCGCTGGAGCCGATCAGCAGCATTCTGCAGTAACCAAGCAACCGTATCAGTCTAGAGTGAATACTCACATGACCAGCAATATTGAAAATAGGATACGAGTTATTGTATTGTAATCATAAGACTGACTGTATAAATGTGCAGGAGGAACTTAGGACCACGCTGCCCTCTTGACGCTGTTCTCTGGTCAGGGCAGCCGTCCTGCTCTATAAGGGACATGGTAACAGAACACCAGTAATCCTGATCCTAGATCTGATCTTAAGGACGACTAGGAGCCTGGCGTCAGTATGTTTCTATGAGAGGATACGCTGGGGTTGGTTGCACTTCCAACATCAAGGATGTTTCCAGCAGGTCGTTTCTCTCTGTAGTGTCTGATGTGTCGGACGACTTGCACACACAGATCAGGACATGGTTGGAAAGTTTGGTTTCAAATTCAGTGAGAGAGCAGAAAATTCTGAAATTCAAGTTAATTTTCTCTCTCTCAAGCGTACAGTATATTAAAATAGAGATACGTTTTCTCTCACCGTAGCGGAGTCAACGAGTGATTGACTCACAGAAACACACACACTGCCACCGGTCTGAACACTGTGACCGGTGTGTACCTGTAGACTGGCAGAATGTCACCTCACACATGCAGTCACAGGGTCTTTAACCCTTTGAGGGAAACGGAGCCAATGTAACTATGATTTTCCATTCTGGCAGCCCTATGTGTAATCAGGTAGAATGTACAAATGCTGACCCTTCTCCTCATAGAGTTAAACATGGCTTTACATTGATTGACATTTAGTCATTTTAGCAGACGCTCTTATCCAGAGCGACTTGGTTGAGCTGCAATGAGGTGTGGCAGCCATTTAGTTTCTGCCATTTAAGCACGATACAGCATCATGAGACTAGCACACGGCTATGTTGATATAAATGACGTTTCTGCACCGGTTTCTGGGAGCTGATGTCTCCCCAGAGATGCAAGCTCCTACACTAGTGTACGTAACTGTCAGTCAGGCGGAACTCCAGCCTGATCAGTCCTGATTCTCCTCCCCTCCAGAAGAGAAATCTTGCTTTTGTGTGTGTGTGTGTGTGTGTGTCTCTCCTTCACCTGTCATTCAGTGCTGTTAAGGCTTCAGGAGGGCAGGGTATTTGTGTTTCAGTGTGTGTGTGTGTGTGTGTGTGTGTATGTGTGTGTCACTCCGTGTTGTTAAGGGTGTAGGGTGGGGGAGGCCCGAGGCTGTTCTCTGAGGTGGGGGTGGGGGTCCCCGGGGGGTCGGAGGACGGCGTAGGGGAGGCCGGGGGGTCTTCTGAATCGGAGTTCTCTAACGAGAGGTCGTCAACCAACGCTCGCCGTCCTGAACGCATCGCCAAGGGCAACGGAGCACGCCTGGATGGAGGGAGCAGGACAGGATGCAGAGAGAGAGAGAGAGAGAGAGAGAGAGAGAGAGAGAGAGAGAGAGAGAGAGAGGAGAGAGAGAGAGAGAGAGAGAGAGAGAGAGAGAGAGAGAGAGAGAGAGAGAGAGAGAGAGAGAGGAAGTGAGAGAGAATCTAAAATCTCGTATGTCAATATTACCCTCTCTTTACTATATTTTCCAGGGAGAGTAATACTTTCTAGCAGGGGTTTTCAAATCGACAGTTAGTAACTAGATTCCTATAAACATAGTTTACTAACTAACTGTCCAAACTAAGACTGATTGATCACATAAATCACACACACATTAAAATGCAGTACCAAGGTTAAATCATGCCAAACACTAGTCTGATGGTCCAGATTTCAACACAGCTCTCTTCCAGACAGCATGATTGAGATGAAGAGTCTCTAAAGTGACCTTAAAGACACACAGAAACACACAGGGCGACCTACTTATCTGGCTTCCATTCGGGGATGCTGATTGGAGGTGTGCAGACAGACAGATGGACAGTGTGTGAGGGTTAGATGACGGACGGACGGAATAACAACAGAAAAAACAAAAAACAGACATGATAACGGAAATCGAAACACGATTTGTCGAACATGTCAGCACTCTGAATGGTACTCTCAAATCTCTCCATCTCTCTCACTCTCACACACACACACACACACACACACACAGCTGCGGGGTGTACCTGAGCTGGCTGCGCAGAGCGGTGATCTCCCGGGTCATGCTCTGGCCGCTGTCTGTCATCTCCTCCAGCTCCCGCTGCAGCTTCCTCCTCTGGGCGTTGGAGCGCGAGTTCTCCTCCTCCACCTCCTCCAGCTGTCTCTTCAGCTGCCGCAGACGACCCAGGGACTTGTCCAACTGACGGGAGGAGGGTGGGGACGGGAGGTGTGGGTGTGGAGGGTGGAGTGATAGTGGAGGAGGAGGGAGGGTGGGGTGGATGAGTGTGTGTGTGGGGGGGGGGGGGGTGAGGGCAGGAGAGAGCAGGGCGGAGATGGAAAGAGAGGGGTGGATTAAGATCAGAACAGGGGGTGTAACAGGGATCAGGAGGATTAAATGATTTTAGAGGACTTCTGGTTTTGGGATCCCAACCCCTCATCCTCTCCCAAAAATGAGAGATTATTCTGGGAGAGGAACATAACCCCTACCTTGCCCCCAAACAGATGCCTGAGTTGGATTAGAATTAGGCTGGATGGAGCACACAGCAAAAAGCTCTCATATTTGGGATGATAACTTCATCTCGACCCCTACTGTGCTCCAGAGCTTAGCCATACAACACCAACTCTGTGGTTGCCAACGCACACAGGTCTGTGTGGTCCTGTCTGGTTCTTTACTGGTCTGTACTGGGGATAAAGGCTGTCTCTATTGTTTAAGCTCAGAGGTGGTTGAGTGTTCTGCGCTGCCCCCTGCTGGCAGAGCCAGGCGTGTGCCGTGGGAGGGTGTACCTGTTCTCTGTACTGGTCTGCATGTCTCCTCTCGTCATCCGCCTGCATCATCACCTCTTTCAGCTTCTTCTCCGTCTTGCGCACCAGCTTGTTGGCTATAGCTCTCTCCCTGCAGGGGAAGGGGGAAGCTCAGACACACAGAGAGACACTGAAGAAGAAGAGAGGAGGTGTGGAAGCTGGACGTGTGTGTGTGTGTGTAGACATGTGTCTCTCACTGTCTCTCCTGCTCCAGCTGCTCTTCCATGGTGTCTATCTTGGCCTCCAGGGCGGCGACACTGAGCCTGTGCTTGCCCCTCACAGCCCCCTCCATCTCCCCCAGACGAGACTTCAGGTCCTTGTTCTGCTTCTCCAGCTGCTCCCGGGCCCCCTCGGCCTTCTGGGTCAGCGTGCGCTCGCCCTGCAGCTGCACCGTCATGGTCTCCACCTGCAGGGCGGACCCAAGCGTTTCTGAGCGTGTGTGTGCATGTGTAGGTGTGATACACCTGTGTCTTTGCTGTGTGGTGTGTGTGTGTTGTGTGGTGTGTGTGTACCTGCAGTGTAGTGTGTATGGTGTGTGTGTGTATTGTGTGTGTGTACCTGCTGTGTGCTGTGTGTGTGTTGTGTGTGTGTACCTGCAGTGTGGTCTTCCTGTGCCTCTCAGCGATGAGCTCAGCGTTCCCCTGCTCCTCCTCCAGCTCCTCCTCCAGCTGGGTGATCCGGGCCTCCAGCCTCCTCTTCTCATCAGACAGGGCAGTCCTGAAATCACACGCATGCGCAGAACAGACATGGTGAGACAGGGCTCCAAATGAACTATTTCACTTGGTAGCACCCGCCGAAAATGCTTTTCAGCTCTTGAAATTGTGCGCGCTAGTTAGATTTCTGTTACGTGAATTCTGAAAATGGGAGATATCTCAGTGAGGCCGACCTGTGATCGGTCGTTGAAAAACCATACTATCTGAGTTTAGGGCTAAGAGTATCACTTGTGTGCATATAGCCAATCAGTCAGCCTTTTGGTTTTCAAACCGGTCGAACCATAACTATTATTTGCACGTTATATGAAATGCTTCCAAATATATGTTGAGGTCGCACAGATATGATTTCGCCCTGTGAGACACAAACAACACACACAGACAAAACAGACACACACTCCAAGTTGTGGAAATACTGACTTTCCAGCGGAGTTGTTGACGATCTCGTCGGCCATCTCGTCTCTCTCCTGCTGGGCCTGCCTCCGTAGCCGCTCAGAAACAGACATCTCCTACACACAGAGCAGAGATCACAAAAGAACACACATCCTTAAAGTAGAAGTAAATACAAAAAAAATTTAAATATTGGTTGAAGTGCTGACTACACTTTTTCACTCAAGTTAGAGGATATGTTTTTTTTTTTTTTCAACCTTTCAAAAACAAATGATTTTCTAAACTTTTCTTTCACACACATTACCCAATTATTATAATTTTTTTTCATTAGAAACTTTTTTCGATTTCTTTTTTTTGTCAACCTCATCCACAGAAACTGTGAGATTCTTGTGTGTGTAATACAAACAGCTTCTAAACACAGCAACTCAGCCACACACACACACAACCAACACACTCACACAACACACATACACACAAACCTCTGTGAGTTGCAGAAGCTCGGCCTCCAGTGTCTGCAAACGCTTCTCGCTGTCTTTTGATTGGGCGATGATTTCGTCGCGACCTAGCTTCGTCTCGTCCAGCTCCCGGACAAGTTCTTTCACCTGAGCCTGAGACAACAAGCAAGTGTTCTTGACATCCTTCCCCCAAACTGTAGGGTAACTAATAACTAAACAAACCCTGATTTTCTTTCTTTACCTGCATTCGACGCAGCTGCCTAAGCCCCTCCTCCCTGCCGCGATTGGCTGTCTCCACATGGGCTTCCGCCTCCTGAAGCTCCGCCTCCAGCTGCTTCTTGACGGACATGGCCTGAGAGCGCTGGCTCCTCTCCTCCTCCAGCAAGGTCTCCAGCTCTCTCACCTGGGAGAGGGGGAGGAGGGGGAGGAGGGGGGGGAGGGGAGAGGAGGGGGGAGGGAGGATGAGAGGGAGAGGAGGATGAGAGGGAGAGGAGGATGAGAGGGGGAGGGAGGGGAGAGGAGGGGGGGGAGGGGAGAGGGGGAGGAGGATGAGAGGGGGAGGAGGAGGAGGATGAGAGGGGGAGGAGGATGAGGGAGGGAGGAGGATGAGAGGGGGAGGAGGATGGAGGGGGAGGGAGGATGAGAGGGGGAGTAGGATGAGAGGGGGAGGAGGATGAGAGGGGGAGGAGGATGAGGGAGGGAGGAGAATGAGAGGGGGAGGAGGGAGAGGAGGGGGGGGAGGGGAGAGGAGGGGGAGGAGGGGGAGGGAGGATGAGAGGGAGAGAAGGATGAGAGGGGGAGGAGGATGAGAGAGGGAGGAGAATGAGAGGGGGAGGAGGGAGGAGGAGGGGGGGGGAGGGGGAGAGGAGGGGGAGGAGGGGGAGGGAGGATGAGAGGGGGGAGGAGGATGAGAGAGGGAGAGGGAGAAGAGGAGACAGTTACATGACTTAAACTGTACACTAAACGCTCGTGAGATCTTATTTTAAAATCAAAATTCCGCCGTTTATCTTCCTGTCTGCTGCCACACCTGTTTGCTGAGGCCCCGCCTCTTCTCCTCTCCCTTCTCCTCCTTGGTGCTGATCTCTCTCTCAAACTGAGCCCTGAGGGCCTGCAGGGTGACCTCAAGCCTCAGCCTCGAGTTCTCGGCCTCCCCCAGCTCCTCCTCCAGCTCCTGGGTCTGGACGCG